>NW_017307002.1:26050-59816 GCF_000935625.1 Nanorana parkeri
TATATATACATATACGTATACAATTACCTTCATACCTCAGGAGTTCTTCAAGACCTCAAACACAAGCCAGGAAAGGTACTTGTATATCTGTTACCAATTGTCTTTATTGTTTGTAGTTTTACTACTTTTCCTAATTAGACTCTACATCTCTAACATACTCTGAGACTGATTCTTCATAAATCTTTCTGCATCTCAGTGTGACAGTTTTTTAGTCACTCTAAGCCACTAGAATATTGCAAGTGATAATAAAAATTAGTGATTGGAACATGCCATTTAATTACAAATGCCTGTATGGTACTATATGGTAAAAAGGTTACAAAAACTACTGACATCTGCATACATTGTAAAGCACTCAAAGCACAATGAGGTTGATGATGAACAACAAAGAAGCATTGTGACAAAAAGAGGCATAGGCACCGGTGTTCTTATACACTTTATCTATAGATATAATATCTATTTACTGTATATATAACTGTGTATATATACATATATAAGTATACAATATAAAATATACTCTTTTGAGTGCCCCCAAATGTTCTCCTGTGATAAAGAAGAGTTCTTACATGCACTCTGTCTTATGTCAATATATCCTTCTATCCCAAAATACCTTTATTTGTTATGATCAGCTTAATTATGAATGTGGAGGTCACTTGATTTTTTTTGCAAGATATAATTATTATTCAGAAAAGCCGCAAGCAAACACATTTTTAATGCAGAAGTGTTTTGTACAGGAAGTCCAGAGCATCAAAAATTAAATAATGTATATACTAACTAATATTATGTTAGTTCCTGACTAACTACAGTAGTTCCCCCCATAATGGGTTCCCCAAAACAAACAGGCAGCAATAGTACTTTTAATTCTTCTGTCTACAGCAGCAGGCTCTCACAACAGACAGGCCTGGAACAGCAGACGGAGGCGTCTATGGAAGGCCTACATGACAAGGGTTTGGAAAAAACAAGAGGGGTCCTGCTAAGGGTTAATTTGTTCCTATCAATAAGGGGGTTATGATAAGACACTTACCTGATTGGTCAGAGGTGCGGAGAGGAGGAGTGTAGGTGGATCCCTGAGGAAAAGAAGTTTCCAGATCCAGACGGAGTCAGCAGCGTGAAAGTAGCATCCCTCTTTGCTTTCTTGCCTTTTGCACCTATAAAGTGAGAACATAAGTGATTTAGAGGACATGCTGGCTCAGATTAGGGCAGCTACTCTGACCAATGGCTCTCCCTGGCTGCAGGAACAGCTTGACCAAATGCGGGGGGCCTGCTACTGTGAGTACTGCTCTCCCCAGGGCTACATGTGCTAGGGGGGATCACCCTCCTGAGCGCCTCAGCCCCTCTCCCACCCCCAGGGTCCAGCGCCGCTCCGGGAGCCCCATCCGGGACCCTTCGGCCACCACAGCTAAGCGTCGCCTTGCCCCTGCTGTCGGTGCCGCCGGAAGGAATCCCCATCTTCGGCGGGACCCACGGGGAGGAAGGCAATCTGCCAGTGTCTCCTCTGCCTCCCTCCCCCCATGCTGCTCTCTTACCGGACCCTTCGGCCTCCCCCCGTGGCGATGCTACTGCCAGGGGGAGGGCCCGTCACGGGACGTGCTCTGCTTCAGGCGGGAGCCGTGTCCACATCTCCTGGGCTGCTCGTGACCATCGCAGAGTCTCTGGGTGATCCAGAGTGAAGAGTGTTGTCAGAGCTCCCTCTGCTGGCCAGCTCGTGAACAACACCGCTCCAGTCAGCACTGGCGGATCGGAGCGGGGAGGGGGGAATCCAGCCCCCCCCCTGTCACGGCAGAGAGCCGTGACAGGATTGAGAGGTGAGCGAACGCCGGTATGTGTTCGCTCACCTCCCGATCTACTGAGCCGACCTGTGACAGTCTCATTGTCACAGGTCGGCTAGAACTATGAGTTGAGTGAAAAGCACTCACCTCATAGTTCTTCTTTAAGTTTATTCTATTAACAAGCTTTCCTAGTTCAGACAGTATTTGTAAAATGTTCACAGAGGTGCTATGGCAGTATAGTAATTCATGATGTGGGTATGAAATGCAATCATAGTATATGGCAATAAAACTACAAGGCGCTGAGCGGCAGAGCGGAGGAGCGTCGCTCCCCTGAGGGGCGGGCTTCCAATGACTGCAATGCTGAACGGGCAGTGTGCGCTTGCATTGCATGGTCCGTGTGGCATTTGTCTTACAAGCAGGCCACAAACCCGCCAACAATCGTACGATTCTCGGCAGGTTTTCGTAGTAACGGTCGCACGCTTTCCATACACCTGCCGATTATCATACGATCGCTAGATTTCCCGCGATTATCTTACGATAATGGGCAGGTGTATGGGCACCTTAACCCCTTTGTGACGGGAGACGTACACTGTACGTCCAGCCACAAAGGGACCAAATGACTTGTCACGTACAATGTACGTGACAAGTTATTTGCTGCACTAGAAGGCTGCTAACCGCTGAGAATCAGCGGTTACCTTTCAGTAATAGATGTCTAACTATCTAGAGATCCATTACTGAAAGGGTTAACCTTTTTCAGACACCCGATACCTTAATATCGGGTGTCTGAGAGTCACAGCAAAGCAGACACACATGTCGGCTTTTGCCGGCATTCTGACAGCTCGTATAGATCGAGAGATATCTCTCTCAAGCTATACTGGCTTTTTTTTTTTTTCTTTTGACTTTCAAGAATAGATACAAAATGTTATGTATTAGACACATAATGTATCTATTCTTGAAAGTAGAATGTTTAAGTTTTCTGAAACATTCACTGACAGCTGAATCCTGAACTGCTGCAGGATCAGTGTCACTAACTTATTATCGGCTGTTCTGAAGTTTGAAGCAGCCTGATAATAAAAAAAAATGTATTAATTTATCAAGCAGTAATAGTGAGATTAATTCACAATGACTGCCTGATATAATTAAATAAATAAAATTTGTCAGTATAAAAAAAGTGAAAAGTGTAAATAAATTAAAAAAAATAGTGAAAAGTGTAAAAAAATTAAAAATAAGGGACAAATAAATGAATGTATGTATTGCATTTTTTTTTAGCTGTGCTGGTTTTGTTAAAAAAAAATACTACAAATCAAAACTGGGAAAAAAAGTTTTTTTTTACGTTTTTTCCTCTTTTTTTAATTTGTATTTGTGCTAAGTGAGGCGTTAGACACACATATGTGATATAAATATATAGCCCTATCTGTCCTCTAAAAAACAATATATAATATGTGTGGGTGCACTTTGTAAGAAAGTATATTACTGACGTGGAAGAATCACACAGCAAAAATGTCAAAAGTGTGTCAGTCATTTACGAACAGAAACCAAAAACAAGCTCAGTCATGAAGGGGTTAAGTTAGCTCACATATAAAAAGCTTGTGGACAGCTGAGGCTAATAAATGAGGCCTGACTATCAGGTAAGATGTGAATATAGAAGCTCCCAGGCTCCAGGACACAGGCCAAGACTTATTCAGATGATATACAATATGTATGTGGAAGAAAGTAGCGTAGCAACTTGAAAACTTTAAATAGACAGTACTTTTCTTTACATTTTTGGTACATTTTATAGCTATGTATTACAGAACATCAAATAACAAAAAAAATACATTTAAACTTCTTAAAAGCTGTACAAATGCATAAACCACTTAAACCAAACCTAATTTTGCCTTTGTGACTAACTTCAATAATTTTTTACCTATAGTAAATATTTTTCAATCCAAATTTTGTTTGTATTTTTAATTTTTCATCATGAAGAATTCTTAGGCTATTTTTGTAATTTAGCGTGCATGAATTGAATCAATCACAAGGAATCATTAGCTGGGAAAATGTGCATTGCTTCTTTGCCAAGATTTACTAACTGTAGTTGAGGTTCAATGTGCAAAAACACTTTTTCAGTTTGGTCAGATATTATATTAATTATATATCACATTATGCTTCTAAACTATCTCATCTGCCTTTTCCAAAGCCAGTCAATCAGATTATTGTCTTTCAAGGTTTAGAATGACATATGGTTTTGAGTACTGAATTTCAATTTTAAGAAATGACTCTGGAATCAACTTTTCTCCGTTCCTAATGACATAGAAAATCCAATAGAAAACAATTTGTACTGTTACCTGAAATAGCTTTTTACATATAGTCTTTCACCTTTAGAATTTAATGAGCTGTCCAGACAGAGATGTGTTATTTACCCTTGACATAAATTCTAAGTCTCTTTATGACTTTAATGAGATGCACTGTAAAAGCATCATCAATTTATATTAGATATTCCCCTGCTCCCTTTACACACTGATTCCCAAACTAAGTAGCATCAGCCTCCATGAGTCTTAAAGCTAATTTTTATTGATGGGATGCATCATTAAATTAGCAAACAATGCACATAAGTTTCTCATGATGGAAAACATAGACAAAAAATAATGAGCAATTTGTTTTTACAGTACTAAAGAATAGAATACTTTACTGTCTTTTGTAATAATATAAATGAAAACAGGAAAAAAATCTACACTTTTAAATGGTTACTGTCAGCAGCTGGAAAAATTGATATTTTCAGAGAGTTCTATGAAATAGGGAATGGGTTTCTTACTTTAGAATACACAATTACAAAAGTCTGGTAATGTGCTATGAAAATAAGAGTTGTTTATTCATTTAAATACTGTGAAAATATTTTTATGTTTATAATGTTTTGTTTACAAAGTCATGTGGTTTACTTGTCTGCTAATGTTTGTTTTTTTTTTTTTTGTACATATGGGCAATTTTGGGATTCCTGCCACAAGAACCTACAGATTACCAGGTGTCCCCATTCAGATGTGACCGATGTACCCATTCTCATCTGTCCTGCATCGAGTGAGAATAATCTATTTCAAACCGAATGTAATTGTTCCATGTATGATCACATGTGAACTGCCGCTGATAAATGTGTCACCCTGTCATTAACTTTAATGGGCACAGCGGCCACATCTGAATAGGGACACCTGGGATTCCTGCCATAAGAAACCATAGGCTCTTGCCTCAGGAATCCCAGAAGTTAGCAGAAGTACCTGTGTGAATGGGGCCTTAAAGTCATGAGTTTTAGGTAATGACCAAATGTTCATATGGGTTTTGGGAAGGATAAAAATGTGATGATTGCTTTCCTCAAAAGGTTGAGAAGTTTGAAGATCTAAGGATACTTTGGATTTCACTAATAGCTCCTTTGCATAATTTAGATCAGAGAAAAACTGACTGAAGACTTCTTTTAGACAAATTCAACCAATGCAGAACTGAGCTCTTGATATTTCCTCCTACCCGTGCACCTTCTCCCAACATTTCAGTTGAGATTGATAACACAACTATCCACCCCTCCTCCAATGCCAAGGTCCTAGGTGTCATCCTTGACTCGGACCTCACCTTTCTTCCACACAACAAATCACTATCCAAATCCTGCCGCCTTAACCTTCGTAACATCTCCAAAATACGCCCCTTCCTCACCAATGACACCGCAAAACTACTCATACACTCCCTTGTTATCTCTCGTCTTGACTATTGTAACTCCCTCCTCATTGGCCTTCCACTACACAGGATATCCCCCCTTCAGTCTATCATGAATGCAGCTGCCGGACTCATCCACTTGACCAATTGTCAGTGTCTGCAACCCCCCTCTGCCAATCCCTGCACTGGCTTCCACTTGCCCAGAGGATACAATTCTAAATATTAACAGTCACTTATAAAGCCATCCACAACTCTGCCCCCGGATATATCTCAGACCTTGTCTCAAAATATCACCCTAACCGTCCACTCCGCTCTTCCCTAGACCTCCTGCTTTCCAGCTCCCTAGTCAACTCCTCCCATACTCGCCTCCAGGACTTCTCTAGAGTCTCTCCCATCCTCTGGAACTCTTTACCCCAACCGGTCCGTCTATCTCCCACCCTGACTGTCTTTAGGTGTTCCCTGAAGACTCATCTCTTCAGGGAAGCCTATCCCTCCTCAACCTAACCACTGAACCATCACATTCTCAAACAATTCATCCCCACACAGCTACCTCCTCATGTATCATTTCCCCCTCCTCTTTCATATTGTAAGCCCTCAGGAGCAGGGCCCTCCTTACCATCCTGTCTTGAATTGTATTTTAATTGTAATGTCTTCCTTACATTGTAAAGCGCTGCGCAAACTGTTGGCGCTATATAAATACTATGTAATAATAATAATAAAATGGTAAATCTCCCAGTTGACATGAAACCTAGGCCGGGTTATAAATATAGATCATGGGACCCCAAAGCAAACTCTTGCCTCCCAGCATTGATCTTACTGCAAACTATGTCTAAATCAAGGAGAGCTGCTAAATCAAGGAGAGCTGCCAACATAGCCAGTACAGTACTAGGAACCTGTGCTTTACAGTTTTTAGTCAAAAGCAGCAGTGCAGGGAGTAAACATTTTTAAATGTTCTAGATAATTACTTTATCAGTACCTCCTCTGTCTCAGTACCTTCTCTGCCTATTTTTTCAACATATCCGATCTCAGAGCTTTAAGTAGGGTATACACGTATATATTTTCTTTGTTCAGCCTGTGGGCTAAACAAAGAAAATATAACAGATTCCTCCAACCATTCTGAATAGTGTGGATGGACAAATCCCCCACTGCTTCTATTGCATTCTGTATACACAAACAGACCTTGTAGCTAATTGGCTGCAAGCTCCAATCGGCCAAAGATTTTCCAACATGTTAGATTGGCAAAAGTCAATCGACTGAAGGAATAGGTTCAACAATAGAGCAAATTTCCCCTGATTCACTCAGTGTGTACCCAGATTTAATGTTAATTTAAAGGGCTTACAGATGGGTTTTAGTAGTGAGCAAAAAAAAGTTTTAATAATAATAATACCCGGTATATTTTGTTTTACATGATTGTCGGTGCTCCTGCACGCAATTACTCTATAACACTAATACAAACTTCTTTAACCTGTGACATTTTTGGCAGGAACCTCAGTCATCTTATCAGGTTTGACTAAGGAGACATTCAGGGATTTCCTTACAGCCTCAAGAAGATTGCATTGGGCGTACAAGGTTAAATTCAATGTGGTTTGGCTAATTAGAAGTTCTAAAGGGAATACCTAAAAAATGCACATCTAAGCAAATGCTTCTTACTACACAGACAAAGCAGGATATTCACTATCATAAAGGAGAAAAATAATGATGAAAATTATAACGATGTTGGAAAGGATGATCATGATGATCTACATTGATTCTAAAATATGAAACACACAACTTTTATTCACTAGGATAATGTTATACTCATGTTTGTTATATATTGAAAGGAATCATAATGTTTTAAAATGTAAGTAATAAGATATTTATTGTAAGATTTGTCTTTACCGTTCACAAATCACCAGATCCTATAATGGGAATCCAAGCAATTAGGTAAAATGGCTATAGGTAATGGGGAACATGACCTCTATATTTGCAGGGGCTGAGGTGCAGCAAGTTGCTATAAAAAGTGGATATATGAGCCAATCTGCAAGAGAAGAGAAGGTTTATGGTAGGGGGAGACATGCAGTGAAATTAAGTCTGCATTGTTATTAAATGGGTCCAGGTGGCATAAGGCTTGGTTACTCAAATGCGGCCAAGACCAAGTCTTAGGAGAACCAGTGACAATGTCATGGCTACTTTATCAAGTGCATTTGGCTAGGTTCACCATCGCCTACATTAGGGACACTCCTTTTCAGAGTTCTAGCACAGAATGATTTTTAAATATATCGTTTTGGCCCTTTGATGTACATTCACAGCTCAATGTGCTTGAATCCTAAACGTTTTCTGGCAGCAAAGGTTGTCAATGTTTTATGGCTAGTCTTTGTGGACAAACACCTTGCATTGCTACTTCCAATCTTTTTGTGACTCTTAACGTTTATAGGAGAGTGGTATTAAGGGAAACAGAGTTGTGCACACAGGGATGACATTGACGGGAAACCTGCCCAGCATTTTTGTGGGTTGAGTATTTCTTTGTTTCTTATCTTCAATGTTGTGACTTTTAATTTTTTTTTCAGAATGGAAGGCATATCCAGGTAAATATTAATTTAGCCACCATACTTATAACAATGTTTCCTGTTATGTTCTCACTAAACAGACTGCATAAGCCCCTACTAAAGTGGCTAGTATTCACTTATCAGCCTTTTTTTCCCCCTGTCAACCTAGTGAGAGGGTCAGGATTGTGTCTAGATGGTGTAGTGGTGTAGTAGCTGGTGTATCGTTGATTACGATCAAAACATTGTTTTCCCTTCTTTATTTATTGCAAGATACCCCGAAAAAATCTATTTACATAATTGTATAAGCCAAAGCATTCTGAGAATAATTCTAGAGTTACTGATGGTTACATAGGTGCTAAGCATGACTGATTTCCATTAAATCCAGTCTCTAAAAAGTCTTGCAGCTTAAGCACAGAGAAAGACGAAGCACACCCAATGTCCAAATTGAAATCCTCAGGAGCCTTTTAAATGGTTAAATATTTGTTTTGACCCTATGACCTTTAATGGAAATCATAGTTTTAGTAAACACTTCTTCCAAAATATACACGGATGTTATTTAAAGAAAAGTTCTCACAATTAGAATGTGCAATCAGATTTCAGTAAAACAGGAAGCATTATATAATCCTCAGTCACTAGTACACTGTCTGTTTCAAAGCAAAAATACAGTTTTTGTCTTTATTCAACGTGAAACGAAGAAGAATAAGCTTTCATCATGGACCTTGCCTTGACAATACAGATAAATGAGTGTGATTTCTGAATGCTTGCAAGGAGACCTGGATATTCAATATGCTAAATTGCCCATACTGTCTCTGAAATTATTTCTATAGTTTATTACTGCCACTTCAAATGTAGCTATTAAAAAAAAAGACAAGACTACTGACGTTAAAAATTTTTGTTTAGAAAAGTGCTTTTTTGTGGAAGCTGATAAAATAAATAGTATCTCAGTCATAGAAATAAAGTTGCTACTAAAACGTAATTCTTTGGCTGCAGATAATATGCTGCAAAGGACTAGAGTAGGGAATTGTAGACAATGCAAACACTCTCACCCAGTCCTGCTCCATACAGCTTGGAGCGTCTGCATACATTTTAAAATCTTTTTTTACATCTCTTATCTTCATGCAGTTTTCAGCCTAACTGAAAGTTTTAGTGCAGTTTGGAGATATAATGTTCAGAAACATTTCCACATATTGTATGCGATACCTGTTGTATTTTGCAGCATGTCCTTCATGTTTACAGATTACCATTAAATGTAACCGCTCCTGCTGTACTTCTGACCTGCTCAGTTAATGAGAGCTGGAGGTCTCACAGATGCAAGCATGAGAGTAATTTTTTAACCCCATCTCTCCTTGTCCGTTCACAGTATATTCTGTGAACCATTCACCATTCTGTGAATGGAAATGGGGAGAGAAGGACAGAAAAACAACACTAGTGCACCCATCTATGAGACCCGCAGCTCTCATACCTGGAATGGGGCAGAAGTACAGTGTTGCTATATCATCTGGCAGATAGAAAAGTATTGAATTTAACATACTGTCAGTCAATGTATTACAAATAAGAACAGGTAAAATTTACTTGAAAGACCAAACTTACGAATATATTTGTGTCCTCATAATAATATCTATATTTGCCACACCCTTTACCCACAAAGCTGCTTGCACTAATGTGTATGATTCACTAGAAAAAAACTACAATGACTTATACTGTATGATGGTCAGTGCTCAGACACACCAAATAAGCACCATGTGATCCAGTAAATATGCCTAAATCTATATATAAATAATGCCTAACATGTTTAAATCAATCATTAACCACTTGCTTACTAAGGTGTTAAACCCCCTTCCTGTCCAGGCCATTTTTCAGTATTCAGCACTGCAGTACTTTAAATTACCTTTAATCCGTTATGCTAGGTTATACTAGGCTTACTACAGAGGCATTCATTAATGAAAGGGTTAACCTTTTTCAGACACCCGATACCTTAATATCGGGTGTCTGAGAGTCAAAGCAAAGCGGACACAGATGCCGGCTTTTGCCGGCATTCTGACAGCTCGTATAGATCGAGAGATATCTCTCTCAAGCTATACTGGCTTTTTTTTTTTTCTTTCATGAATAGATACAAAATGTGTCTATTCCTACAATGTATCTATTCCTGGAAGAAGAATGTTTGTTTGCTGATCGTTGTTGCAACAATCAGAAAACATTTAGTAACAGCTGAATCCTGAACTGCTGCAGGATCAGTGTCACTAACTTATTATCGGCTGTTCTGAAGTTTGAAGCAGCCTGATAATAACCAAAAATGTATTAATTTATCATGCAGTAACAGTGAGATTAATTCACAAAATCTGCTTGATATAATTAAATAAATAAAATAACATTTTTAAGTTTAAAAAAAAAGTGAAAAGTGTAAAAAAAAAAAAAAATTGTGAAAAGTGTAAAAAAAATAAAAAAATGTGTAAAAAATAAAATAAAATAAGGGACAAATAAATGAATGTATTTATTGCATTTTTTTAGCTGTGCTGGTTTTGTAAAAAAAATACTACAAATCAAAACTGGGAAAAAAGTGTTTTTTTTAAACGGTTTTTTCCTCTTTTTTTATATTTTATTTGTCCTAAGTGAGGCGTTAGACGCACATATGTGATATAAATATGTAGCCCTATCTGTCCTCTAAAAAACAATATATAATATGTGTGGGTGCACTTTGTAAGAAAGTATATTACTGACGTGGAAGAATCACACAGCAAAAATGTCAAAAGTGTGTCAGTCATTTACGAACAGAAACTAAAAACAAGCTCAGTCATGAAGGGGTTAAGGAAAAATTAACGTAATTAAAAAAACAGTTTTCCTTATATTCAATTATGAAACCTTTATTACCCAATTTGTTGGTAAAATATAAAAGACGGGGTCACGTCGGGTAAATAGACACCAAACATGTCAAGACTTAAAATTGCGCATGCCCGCAAAACCTCAAAAAACTACAATACCCAAAATTGGCCATAGGCGACGCTTTAAAAGCTTTTACTGCTCATCAGTTTAGTGTTGTCAGTGATTGATGGCACAAAAATTATTGCTCTCGCTCTGACGTTTACGTTTATATATACGTGGGGGTGACGGACTTAAAACATTATTTTTTTTACACTAAATGTTATTGCTATCACATAGGGGGCTAACAATTCCCCTATGTGATAGCACAGCCACACTGACAGGTCCTCTTTATTGAGACATTAGGGGTTTCTAAGACCCCTAATGTCACCTGGGGACCCCCAAAGAAGCTGATGAATCAGATAACTGCTTCACCAGCTTCTCCTCTGGCTATAGCAGCCAGAGAAATGACAGCTGAATGCAGACATGATGTAATACACATCACTTCCTCATTCAGACCTCGGAAGGAGCTCAGCAAGGAGGAAGATGCTGATCGCCCTCCCATCCTCCTCCTGACACCCGCCCGAGCTGGTCCCGGGCCGCAGAGGGGACAGTGGAGCCTGGGATGGATGGTGAGGGTGCAGGCGGGGAGGCAGCAGCACTGCAGGAGGGGGAGGGGCATGCAGGGCAGCATGTAAAAGTGATCGGAGAGCTATAGAGCAGTCGATCGCTTGTATGTGTAACAGCCAGTAACGGCTGTTTGCATTTTTTTTTAAAGCCATTTATTTACAGCGCCCCGCCAATGAGAGTTTGCCGTCCATATGTTTTTTTACAATGGGTGGACACCAAGTGGTTAATAGAATGTAAACACTCATAAAATGTAATATGTGCAAACAATGTACCACAGCTGAAAAACTTTTAACGCAAAGCATCTGTGAATAATTCAGTGATATCCCCACACTCCATCATAAGCAATAGTCCAATACCATTTCAATATCAGTGTCCATTTAAGTGTCTTAACAATGATAACCATAATTTATTTTGAATCGTGATCCCAGCCACAACTGTGCTCTCAGTGTAGACTACAACTCACCTTACTTAATGTAGCGTATCTATTGTAGCATAGTATGGTCAGAATCACTCAAGAACCCCAGCTGAAGTGGAGCGCTATCCTCCAACACATATAGTAACAAATCTTCCCCAGTTTTCTCAAGATAAAAGTATCATATGGCACTTAGCGTACAAAGCATACAAATGTTTTTCTTAAGAACAAAAATGAAGCCGTACTTACACATTCATGTGCACCTAACAGTGTACACACATAAAAACACTGCAAGATGTGCTTTTCTCTGATTTTGTCTGTCAGTTCCTTATGATCTTGTCTGGGTCTATCTGCATGTGATATCACAAGCTCCTCCCTACATGTTTTGTCAACAAAGTACTTCTTCAAGGGCTTTGTGTTGGACATCTCTTGTCAGAGCACATTGAAAACCAGACAAGCATAAGGTGCTAGTTAAAATATTTATTAAGAAAAGTGTCCACAGGAGCAAGCAAAAATCATAAACCACAGCAAGCCAAGGTCAGGAGCCAGAGTGGGTAGTTGTATAAGGCAGGTCAGGAACACGCAGATCAGGAACAAGCCAGGAGCAGGAACCAGGAATCAACGTTGTCAGGAACAAGCCAGGAGCAGGAACCAGAGGAGAATGTCAGCCAGGATTAGGTCATACACAGAATCAGAATACTTAGAGCAGCAGGAATGCACTATACCATGCAAGGTCAGACTGGACTAAGTGGTTTATATAGTGAGTGGGGTAACATCATCACTCAGAGAACGGAAACTCCCATCTGGCTCTCTCGGATGATGCTCTCCTGTTCAGCCATAACAGGGAGCCTGGGAGTAGTGAGCAATGTTACAGAGTCTCCTACAGAATCTCCTACCCAACCAACACCTTTGGTAAAGACATGTCTCCCTGCCCACTCACCCACCTCCTGTGGTAAAGACCTTCAGTGGGCTGCACAGGAGGAGGCATTGGGCCAGATGTTTGACAAAATTGTTAGCAAGTAAAATATAAGTAGACTTCGTAAAAAATGATATACTCTAATCCTATAACATTCTGGGCTGTCAGTTGGGATAATTGAACCCCAAACATAGTCAAACCCTATTGAAATCCATGGAGCTGAATCTTGCTATTTTTATGGCCTTACAAGGTTAATTTGCAAGCTATTGTTAAAAGGGGGGCATGGGTAGAAGGGCACTACCATGGAGGGAAGGTACCAATGCAACAAATACTGTTTAGCAGGGAGAGGACATTGTCCTTTACGAGTGACATCAAGGACAACATTTGAAATAAGCTAAACTTTTAAATGACATTCTTGGGGGATGCCTTAAAGTTGTTTGTGAAGTCACAGATCAGTATAACCTTTTTAAAAGTGACATTTACAAAAAAAAGAGAATACAACATGGCCATCCCCTTAATATTCATTCCAGACCCTTATCCAGGCATGCAGTTTGTGTGGCCAGGAAAGGGAGGTCAGTGAGTGCATGCCTCTCGTTCCTGAACCTTACCAGATTACATATCTTCAGCATTGGGAGGGTACATTGCAGGTGGCGGACCACTATAGTCATGACTATATTTGGTAAATAATATCACCAATGACTTTCCAACCTGGTTTTGTTCACAAACAAAGGTGTGGTGATATAAGTAGCAGTGGGGAAGGATCACTGTGCAGCATGTTATCATGTCAGCAGTCAACTTCCTCGGTCATCATTATTTATGAGGATTTACATCACTGGATAAAGTAATTGACATTGGATAACATTGAGGGATATTGTTTAACTTTTTGAAGGGTGGTGGGGATTTTGTCTAAGTTTTCTGTTGTTGTTTTTTTTTTTACTTGTAACTTTTTTTATTGGTAATGTGGTAATGATTCTCATGAAACCTGGGTAGCTAGAAAAGGGAGGGAAGTGAGTGTGTGCCCCCTCCTAACCATATCAGGCCATATGCACTAGGAAGATACCCTGCAAGGGAGGTGATACAGCCCCTCCCTAAAGTCCCCTTGATCCCATGATTAGGATTGCATTGGTAATTCAGTCATGGTTATATTTGATCAGTGATGTCACTTGTGGTCCCTAGCTACAAACAGAAGCTGGGAGTTTGGGTGGCCTAATTTGGCCAGTTTGTCTTGACCCTTGTTGTCAGTGGTATGAATATACAGTAAAGTTACAGTATTTGCATAAATGTACTTAAATCTGTATATATTGATAGCCTGTTGTGATCTTCTAGGAAAAATGTACTATTGTATATCTTATAAATGGAATCAGAAATGAAAGATGTCCTCTTATAATGTTAAAATAGACAAGTGCATAAGGCAATAAGTAAATTAGGCAATGCAAAGAGCAATGCTGATATGCAAATTGCAGTAGCCCGAATGAGCTGATTGTATTTCACCTTAGTTTTATACATACAGTATATGGTACTGTATACAATAGAAGCTAGATTTTTTTTTTTTAATGCAGGCATTAGGATAAAAGAATAAAAATGTCTGTGGCTAACCTTGAGAAGCCTAAATATATGCATTTGTAAAGATTCTGGCATTAAACTGAATCAAGGAAATTGAAGTTTTGGGACAGTATAAATCACAGAGCAACATTTCTCTTCTTTACTTCATCACAGTGTATTTTTCTGTACAACATTGCAAGACATAAAATGGTGCCATGTTACTTTTTTCACTCTTTCACGGTTGAAAAGTATAATATTTAAAGTACATGCAATTCCGGTTTTGTCTTGAAGCATCCTTGTGGCATTATGTATAATAAATGAGATTCCACACTGAATCAAAAATAGTCTCAGTGCACATAAATCCACAGTTAGGTGTTAGAAGAAATAATTGCCCATGCCAGCATATTTCTGTGTGAAACTACAGAATAGCCAAATCACAGATGAGGTCATGTCTGTGGCAAGAAAAACAGATCATAAAATTGCACAGATATTGCTTAGCAAGCTTATACCATGGCCACTGTGTTGAGTTTGATGTTATATTATATATAGTAAAATAATATGCTAACCACATTTAACTTAAAGCAGTTGCTATAGGCAAACAGCTAAATACAAAGATATTTAAATTGTGTGAACTGGTTTACCTACCAAAAGATTAGCAAATCTGCCCTAATATTGCTGCTCAGTCACCCTTATAGGCAGCATAAGCTTGACCTCCATTTTTTCTCTACATATAAAGCAATACATTTTGGTCAAGGACCTCCCACATTTTGTGACTGCATAGTGAAGGAGTAACAATGCCCTAATAAAGTCGTCATTCATCTCCTATCAGAAAATGCTATGCGACTGACTGGCTATGCAGGGGATTACAGAAGGTTGATATAAATATAGACTGGGGTTTTGTTTAAAATACAATTAAGATTTTTTTTTAAATAATACTTTAAAGGATAATTTGCAATTTTAATAGCAAAATATATGAAAGGCTACATTAGATGAGAGGACCTTTCTTGGAACAGTTTACAATTATTAGCACAACTTAGAGATTTTCTCCATCTCAGTCACAAGAAAGTTCCCTGCCATGTAGCCGCATGTCCCAATGCATTTCACCACTTAGGCTTGATCATAGAGAACCACGATTGGTTGCTAGGATGCTGTTGGATGTACACTTGGCAGCTTCCTAGCAACCAATGAGATATCCCTGACCCCATGCAGCTGGCCAGGCAGGAGATTCATTGGCCAACAGCCAAATGTAAATAAAGGGGTGGGGATGCAGCTGGGCAGCTGAATGGGGTTGGGAATGCCTCATTGGTAATTATTAGTAACCAACAAGCCCTGAGCTGGAAGCTGTCACATTTATAATAGCTTCCCAATGCAAACATGCCCTGCGCTTTAATACAAAGTGGTTGTACTGTATGGTAACGAGCAGAGAATGTTGCCATTTGTATTTCTGTATGCCTACTTAGAGTTGATTCTAAATACCTCCAGATTCATTATATATGAACTAGAGATAATTGTCACAGCCATGGTGACAAAGTTTGAAAGTGGCACAAATAATAACTACCTGAGTCTCTAACTTGCATCAGAAGTATTAATGAAACTGTCTCAAGGCTTTAATGAAGTAGGTGCAGAACCTTTTTAAAGGGAGCATACTGCCAGAAAAGTGGTGATTAACCACCAGTATAACTGGAGCTCCTTTAAAACTGTTATACAGTCCATAAACAATCGATCTAGTTGTGCAAGTTGCTGACTTCTTTTTTATGTTGACCATAAAATATGAATATTCCTATGATAATAAAAATACCAGTATGTTCACTATGTATACTGTGATGTTCGGGGATATTAGCACTAGGGATGCACAGATACTTTTCGAGTACCAGTGCAGATACTTGGATTTTCATTAGAACTACCAGGGTTGCAGCAGTTGCAACTGGGACTGGGCTCTGGCGCTCCACCACTGTCCTGAAATCATTAGTCTGTATTGTTTTAGAAAAACTGTCACATGACGATAAACAAAAATGTATCAGTACTCATACTTGTAAGTACTCGGCAAGTACCAGTACTCGTACTCGCAAAACTGGTATCTGTGCATCCCTTTATTTATATTTATAGAAACAAAATTGTACATTAAAACAGAGATGTACAAATCCCAGGAGCTCCGTGTGCTCCTTACAAATGGCAGCTGCCTCCTAATTTTTGAATTTTTCTCTAGTGTAGTCTTGGAGCTCAAAAGTATTGATACATGTACTCGTACTTGTACCGAGTACTGTACTTGGTATCTGTGCAACCCTAATAAAAAGAGATGAAAATTTGGGAGGACTTAATTGGGATTTACCAAAAAGTGTTAACATTTACTCATTTACAAATAAATAATTATATTCTTGCAACTCTTCTCTATCCTTTTTAACCTACAGATGGGGAAAATACAAGATTCAAAAATGAATACTGTCTTTAACTTGCTCTTGTATCTTGTACAAGTTGGAGGGTGATCTGGGTCAAATCCCAGTGCATTCCAGTGGATTTTAGATTATTTATTTTCATGTATAACATATTTGTATTAACATCTGAAGTACAATGACCGAAATTGTTTCCTTATTTTGGAAACTATTTCAGAAGCTATTGATGTGCAGGGACTTACATATGGATCAAAATGCCATTAGGTTGTCCTTTTAATATAGTAGTTTCCATGTTAAAGTTCTGCTCTCATTTTTAATGTTAATAATAATGCTGTTATGTTAGTAAAAAAAAAAACCCTGTATATTCGAAAGCTATGTGTTACAATGTATAATTTTAGCTTTGAGTTATTTTCAATGAAACAAGAGAAGCTCTGGGAAAGGTTACTTTTCATTTTAGTTCAGAACATTTCTAATGATCAAGTGTTCTGAATGAATATCATGTAATGAATGAGGGCTCGTAGGTTTACTTCCTTAGACTGCAAAGAAAAAAAGATGATTGACAAGCAGCATAACTTGAAATTTTGCTGTCTGTAAGCATCTGTATCCTATAAATTATAAATAAGATTCATGTGTCCCAATATATCAACTAGCAATATAGAAAGTGTCATCTATGTCAATGAATTAATGTGAAGCAGATGCTTTTGAATTAAGGGCACACAGGTGCTGCCACAAAGCCCACAGTATAGAATATGGATACTTGGTAAACATCTGGTGTCCATCTACTTGGCCAGGTGCATTTATTTATTTTAAGTATATTTTTTGAATATAAAAAAAGCTTGGATTATTAGAGTATATCAGCATTTCTGAAGTATAGTTTGTGCAATATTTCACTGAAAATGAGCATAACGATTTCTTGGAAATAGTAAAGAAACATGTTTGCTCCTAAATTAGAGAAAGCACAGTTCTTTATATAAAGTTCTAAATCTCTACAGCTTTCTTCATTTTTTTTTCTGCTGTTATCTTTCTATCTATCTTATCCTATAACTTCACCAGTCCATCTGTCCAAAATCTGATGCGTTTACAAAAAACAATAATAATGGCACAATGGTTTCTGGTTTATTTTGGTTTGTGCAAAGTAATATCAGTTCAAAAGGGGCACATCGGAAGCATAGAGAATTACATCAGTCTTAATAGAGCATTTTAAAAAACATATTTAATTTCAGAAACACCAACTCCAGTAAAATATTGAGTACAGTCCAGCAACGTTGTACAAGATCCAGATATTATATTTTCCAGCTTGTAATTGTAACACAGCATGGGGGTGCTGTAATCTTCCAGTCTGAAAGGCTGAAAGGGAAACAAAGAAATAGCCAACTGTAGTGTAGCGCTCACCCCCAAAGGAGCCGCTGAATGCCTGGATCATCTCTAGTCTGTCTAGGGTATGTTCTTCAGCTGCCCACCCATTAGATCTAACCACCTTTCTTCTGGTGCCCACAAACTGATGTCCACTCCAGTAATAAAATGCTGAATAACGTTTTATTGAACATCTTCACTGGGGAGAGGGGATATGGGGATTCTAAGCTTCCAGCGTAACTGACAGGAGCTCCAGACTCACCAGACCTGGTTGGCATATCATTGTAGATCCACTGAGGAGGCAGCAGATGGTGACTGAAGAAGCAGATGAGCAAGGTTGAACACAGATCTACATCAGGAAAGACACCGACCATACTCCTGAAGCCCTCTTAGTTCCAGGATACTTCAAAAGCCAGCATTGGTCCTGGGTTTCTTCCTCTATCAGCTACAAAGTCCTCCTCCATGTTGGGGGCCTCCGAGAAACCTTTCTCTCACACCAGCCCATGCCCGCCCCTAGCCCTTAGGCACAGCACCCAGCCCTATTTCATGGCATCCCTCTCATCTCACTTCACTCACCCTTCTGCTTCTCCTGACTTCAGGGGATATCTCTCCCAATCCTGGCCCTCTCTTGTCTAACACCCACCTTCCTAACCCGCACTGCCTTTCCTCTGGCAGCAGCTGCAATCCACACAACCTGATTTCTATTCCCCTGCTTCCTATAACCAGGCCCTCCTTCTCTTGTGCCCTCTGGAATGCCCGCTCTGTCTGCAACAAACTCACCGCTGTCATTGATCTTCTCATCTCAAATTCCTTTAACATGCTTGCCGTCACTGAAACCTGGCTTCAGGTATCCGACTCTGCCTCCCCTGCTGCCCTCTCCTATGGTGGCCTCCACTGGACACACTCACCCAGACCCAATGGACGGAAAGGAGGTGGAGTGGGAATCCTCCTATCCACGCAAAGCACTTTTCAAATTCTGCCTTCACCTCCCTCTCTATCCCTCTCCTCTTTTGAAACCCACTGCATTCGCCTATTCTCTCCAATTTCTCTGAGGATTGACCTTGTTATCTCTCGTCTTGACTATTGTAACTCCCTCCTCATTGGCCTTCCACTACACAGGATATCCCCCCTTCAGTCTATCATGAATGCTGCTGCCAGACTCATTCACCTTACCAACCGCTCAGTGTCTGCATCCACCCTCTGCCAATCCCTCCACTGGCTTCCACTCGCCAGAGGATAAAATTCAAAATATTAACAGTCACCTATAAAGCCATTCACAACTCCGCCCCCGGATATATCACAGACCTTGTCTCAAAGTATCACCCTAACTGTCCCCTCCGCTCATCCATTGACCTTCTGCTTTCCAGCTCCCTTGTCCACTCCTCCCATGCTTGCCTCCAGGACTTCTCTAGAGTCTCTCTCATCCTCTGGAACTCTTTACCCCAACCTGTCCGTCTATCTCCCACCTTGACTGCCTTTAGGCGTTCCCTAAAGACTCATCTCTTCAGGGAAGACTATCCCACTGCAACCTAACCACTGAACCTTCAAATTCTCACATAATTCATTCCCACAGCTACCTCATTTATCATTTCCCCCTCCTCTTTTAGATTGTAAGCCCTCAGGGGCAGGGCCCTCCTTACCATCTTGTCTTGAATTGTATTGTAACTGTAATGTCTTCCTTATATTGTAAAGCGCTGCGCAAACTGTTGGCGCTATATAAATACTATGTAATAATAATAATAATAATAATAATGGCTGGTCCCAGCTAGTCTGAGCACATGGCAAATCCCACAGGCTGTGAAAAACCCAGTGATTGGCTGATGTACTGCACATACACTACAGTGCCTCTCATTGGCTGTCCCAATTTATGACAGAGTCACACTCCGCCCAGGGGGGTGCAGGCAATGCCAGACACCTTGAATTACCCAGATAACTGCCACTATAATTCCAGCCAGGCTGTCTACAGCCCTGGCTATCACTAAATGTCTAGTAGCCACATCACAGAAGGTGATGGGGGCTACAGTAGCTTTCAGTGTTTATCTACCCTTTTGGTTTGGTTTACTATAGGAATAGAGACATTTTGTACTTATCAAAATGAAGGTTACCTTCACTTCGCAAATACTTTGGGACTATTTTAACTTTAAGTACCCAATCATGCAAGGAAAGCTACAAAAACGGGATTTTTTGCTTATACAAAATTGAATAATTGAAGTACAGTTTTACCTGATTAAGAAGTGAACCCTCACTTTGCAAAGTGAAAATGATCTTTATCACTTCCTGCTCTGGCAGCCTAACTTGTTACAGTGTAACTCTGCAGCTTGAAATTGTAGCCCTGAGTAAATTTTGCAATGTTTCCTGATATTCTTAAACAAGAACTCTTTTTTTTCTTTTTCAAACAAACGCTTGTAGTGGAGCTACCCCCGCACACCCAGGGTTAAGTGTGCGTTTTTGGTCTAGGGGCAAAAATAAAACAAATGCACTGTCCTAATCCTCGGTCCTGCAGCAGTCAGTGCTCACCTCCTTTTCCCCCTGCTCCAGCTGTGATAGGTCCTTCTGCATCCTCACATCTAATGGCCCTGCATTAGACATGATGATGATTTCTTGGGTTCTTAGACCAAAGAAGCCCAAGGGAGAAGAGGCTGTGGGGGCCAGTCTAGCAGCCAGGTGAAAGGAGGATTAGCCCTTGCAGTGTGGGGGTAGCCCAACTGTAAGGGTTATGTAAAAAAAATCCTGGACTTCTTAAGTTTAAATAACATTGCACTATTGAGTGACCTGCATTTACACCTGCAGAAGAGGTAGAGGGAGCCGATTAATTACCTTACCAGTGCGTTGCTGGTTCTTTCCTATCAAATCACAAGCTGGAGTTTCCAAGATTGGTTGCCAAGCTGGCTCTGCTGTCTTTTAGGGCTGTGTAGATCTCAGGACTGAATGAATAGAAATACAAACTGCTTCCTAGGTAAGAGAGCGCCATTATATGTATTTTATTTGTGTATTAACCTGTTTGTTTGAGGCTTAGCTTTAAGTCATTGTAGCTGTCAATCAGTTTCAAAACTTAGGGGTCTATTCACTAAGCTGCCGTAGGCAGCCGAGTGATAAAACGACCCGAAGTAAAGTGAGCCGAACGCTGTTCGTCTATTCACTTCAGGCTTGTATGGCTGATTTCAGCCGTATATCGGCTGAAATCAATCGTACATTGTGTTGCTTCGTGCGGCTTCGGGTCGTCCGAACATGCCGAGCATGTTCGGCCGACCTGAAGTGCAGAAGGAGTTCGACTCAGCCGATCCAACATATGGATCGGCTAAGCAGAATAGGAAAACAGTTAAAAAAGTAGTAAAACATAAAATAGAAAACGATTGGGCAGAGCTAGCAGTGATAGCTAGTTCCGCCCAACTGTTTTCTATTGGCCAAGCTGTTCTGCTGCCATCAGAATAAAAATAAAATAAAAATCACCATAGGAATGCATAGCTAGATTCCTATTGGCTATTTCAATTTGCAATAGCCAATAGCAAACTAGCTATTGCATCCGTCCTCTACTGCTGTCAATCACTCTAGGGGACCTGATGGAGAACTTCAGGTCCCCTCTGCTGATTGACAACAGCAGTGGGTGGGTGCAATAGCTAGTGTGCTATTGGCTATTGCAAATTGAAATAGCCAGTAGGAAATTAGCTATGCATTCCTATGGTGATTTTATTCTGACGGCAGCCAACAGCTCTGATGTCAGAAGGAAAAAAAAAAAACCAGAGCAGGGAAAGGTTTACTCTGCTCGATCGAGCAGAGTAAACCTCTCTGGGAGAAAGTGTTCCTCTCAGTCGAGCCGAAGCATATGCCTTCGGCTCTACTGAGCCGCTCGGCCGACTTCGGGAGCTGTCCTGGGGCCGTAGCTAGCCGAAGGATCAGCCGAAGCTACGGCTAGCTCCTTCTGCAGCTTCATGAATAGACCCTGTAGTATGCTTCTTCTGGGCTATATGGAGAACAAAAACAAGAGCTTTGCCTAGGCAAAAATAAATTTTTATTCTTATTTATTCTTCTTATTTATTTTTATTCTGACAGCAGCCAACGGCTCTGATGTCAAAAGAAAAAAGAAACCGAGCAGGGAAAGGTTTACTCTGCTCGATCGAACAGAGTAAACCTCTCTGGGAGAAAGTGTTTCTCTCCTGGGCGGCTGGGAGCCGCTATCTAATAGCGGGAGACTTCCGGACCATCCAGGAGAGTTGGGCTGTCTGGAGATCAGTGTCCCTGGTTACCTACTAACCAGGGACGCTGATCTGTCTGTGCAAGTGGCCAGAGCCAGCCGTGAAATGACAGCTGGCTTCGGCTTTCACCTCGGCTCTGTCGAGCCGAGGTGAATGCCTTTGGCTCAACTGAGCCGCTTGGCCGACTTCGGGAGCTGTCCTCGGGCCGCAGCTAGCCGAAGCTACGGCTACCTCCTTCGGCAGCTTCATGAATAGACCCCTTAGTATGCTTATTCTGGGCTATTTGGAGAACAAAAACAAGAGCTTTGCCTGGGCAAAAATACATTTGTTGTCTAAAATCTATGAATTTAAGTAACTAAAATCTATCCCCAGAATTAGTATATTATTTCTTGAGAAGTGTGTCTTGACAAAATACGTTAAATACTTTCAGAGTCGGTGCACAAAAAGCAGCACATTATTGAAGAAAAATGTGAGGTCCGTTTAAAAAAGAACTCCGGGCAAAACTTCTATTAACTCTCTCAGTGGGGCGACCCCTGCACTGCAAGGGTTAACTGCTCATTTTTGTCTAAGTGCTAAAAAAAGTTAGACTCACCTGACACATGGAACTGGCTTCTCTCCCCCTCCACTGCAAGTCTCCAAGGTCCTGTAAATCATCACATTGTATGCACTGTGTATAGACAGGAGAATGCTCAGGACTATTTGAATGCTGCAATGGAGGAGGAGAGAGCCTTCAGAGACTGGAGAAGCAGGGATCGGCTCAGCGGTTTGAGTGAGTATGACTAAGCACCTAGGCAAAAATGAGCAGTTAACCCTTGCAGTGCCTCACTAAAAGGGTTAATAAAAGCTTTGCCCAGAGTTCTTTAAGAAAATACACTGAGTGGCCAGATTATTATGACCACCCCATCAGTACTTCGTTGGGCCACGAGATGACTCCACGAGATGACTTTGTTGGGCCACCTCATGACTCCACGAGATGTTGAAAGGTGATGCGAGGATTCTGACACTGCACTGTTGCCCTTCTGTTGTCTTGTACCAGTCTTGCCACTCTCTGTTCTGCCCTAACATTGACTAGTCGCTGACGGCCACAATTCGCACGTTCAGACTCAGATTTTCGGCTGACCGTCCAGTCTTAAAACACTTTAACAACAGCTGCTCTTGAACATTTAACGAATTCTGCTGTTTTGCTGATACTTGCTCCATGGCTTGAGCGCCAACAATCATCCCACATTCAAAGGCTGTTAAATCGCGTTGTTTACCCATATCCTCAGAAAAAAATCACTTCTACTGTCGTGGTAAACAACTTGCTTCCCTATTTATAATGGTCTGGCCCTCTAGCAACTTCAGCGCGAATTTATAGCTAATTGTAGCTAATTTGCCTACAAACGTCAGGTGGTCATAATAATCTGGCCACTCAGTGTATATTGCTTTCTTATTTCCTGTAGCTGATACTTCATTCCATGCACTTTTTAGATGATATAAAAGCTTATTTCTACAAAATACCTTCCCATGATAGTCCCAGAATCTGACTTAAAATGTATGCAAACAAAAAAAAACCTGTTTGTAAAATCTGTTGCTGTAAAAGTCCTAGGAGCTGGCAATTTTATTTCCAAATCAGTGTACTGAAAGCTGGCCTTTTTGGGTTTATTTTCACAAAATATATTGGGATTTTACTCTGTGCATTTCCATGCTCAGTATACTAACAGCTAGACTTTTTTTGAGTCACAATTGTGGCATGTTCTTACAAAATACCTTGCTGTTTTAGTCTCCGTAGCCGACAGTGTTTTTGTGAAAAAGAGGTTTATTTTGACAATATACTGTTTATCTATTATAGTTCCATAAGATAACGTTATTTCTATGCTTAGTGCATTTTAAGTTAAACTTATTTAGGAGAAAGTAAATTGTTTTTTTTTCTTTTTTCTGAAAATACTTTACCACTTTTGGCCAAGGAGCTGGCAATTTATTTTCACTCAGTGTACCTAAAGCTTCATAAATATAGGAAAAATATAGGTTTGTTTTTGCATTATATACTGCTGTTTTAGAACAAGAATGTTCAATTATTTGCAACCTACTTACTACACTAAAGGCTGCATTTCTTTAGGAAAAACAGAGGTACAGTTGTACTCTCCTGGTTTATTAATGTTTTTTTTATTTAGTAAACCAGCCTTGTTTTATTCCTGTACTTTTTTGAACTTCCACTAGGGCCCGGTTCACACCTGGGTGTTTTGTAGCGCATTCGAACGCTCTGCAAAATGCTCAAACACCGAAATCCCATTATTTCCTATGGGTATGGTTCACACCTGGGCGTATTACAGGCCGCTACAAAACGTCCTACACCCAAAGAAGTACAGGAGCTTCTTTGGGGCATTTTTGTTGTGCGTTTCCATGGGGATACAGCCAAGTAGCCCTCAGAAAAGCGCGCTTGTCGCACGGTTTTTTACCGTGAATCGTGCGACAAGAAACGCGCTACAAACGCGCATATTCGATACGCCTAGGTGTGAACCCAGCCTTAGAAGACATTTACTAAACCAACAAAAATGTATACCACTACCACATTCAAAGGAAAGAGAATGTCTGACAACTTATTTTGAAGCTTTGTTGGCTGGAATTTTTCTTGTAGAGCGGGATTTGGGTTAAAATTCCTCAAAAAGCCTGCAGAGCAAATACTTCATTATTTACTTTTCTCTAGTGTATTGGTGATCTGCCATCTTGCATAATTGCCCCTACAAAGCTTAGGCTATCTATTGACATAAGACAGGGTTGTAAATCTTGGCAATAACTTTTAAAGATGTAATAGTTTAGGAACTTGTTTTGCTGCATACTGTTTGCAGCAGGATGATTGAATAGAGCTGTTTGGAAACAGTTTGGTGGAAATACTTTTCTGCCTTTTTGTATTATACAGTGCAGCATGAAGATTAAACTGCAAGGCATTCAGCTCACCACTATGATCATTACATCTAGATTCCTAGTAATAAAAGGTGACATTTATCACAAAGTATCTCAACATGACTGAGATGATTATGGAACTGATTCAAGTATAGGATCTCTAAGGGAACACTCTAAAATCATAATGTATTTACAGTTCTTTGATAAAACATTTTAATATGATTGGCTCAATTAATATTAATGCACAGCAAGTGTGCTGAGAAGATCTTTGTGTGTTAAATATTCCAGTATTACAAAGACATGCAGTTTGTTCTAATGAATATTTCTAATTGGTGTACTTTATTATAGAACACTGGTGTAGCATTTTTCATGCGGGTTGTTCAATTTGTTATATGCCCTCAACATCAAGTCAGTGTGCAATAAATGTGCAACATACAAGGAGTTCATGATTATTATTTACTGGAATGGTATTACAGAATCTTCACATATTTTAGTTATTTAAAAAAAAATCAAATAAGACAAATATGACTGGATGAATGTGCAAGTTAAAATATCTAGGCATGTGCATAGTGGATTAGCATTTTCTGAACATGAACAAAATTGTTTTTTGGTGCTATTTTATAGTCACATACTTTAAATGTATTTGCAAACTTTGCAAAATGTAAATACAGCAGCAGTGTTTCTGGAATTTGGCCAATTTGTAAATATGGCATACATACTGTATACAAAAGTTATAATGTATATAGACCCAAGGAAAAAAATGTAAATCCTTAACTAACACAGATGTCACACTCACTGCAGTATCTCTTATGCTGGTGGATACCAGTGATCCAGCAATACAGTTCAGGCCTGCCACCAACCAGTCTTGTTGCTGCTCCTCCTTGTGACATAATCATACTGCTGCAGTTTTTTTGAGGCTTTGAGGACCCTGCCACTGCACATCAGAGAGAAAGTGCAAACGTCATCCAGGCAGCTACATGGACACCTGAAGAAAGACCCCCTTCCCACTCTGCAGTGAGGAAGCAAGGTGACTTGAGACCCACTGTCTCACATGACTGTGGATTCCTGCAAATTCAGGATAGTGTTTGTAGCATTTAGCTTAGTTTTTCTAAAATATATTTGGGAAATTAGTTGGTGAAGATAAGGTGGTAATGTTTAGTGCAAGGCAATCCTGCCTGGAGACATGCTTTAATAGATTGCAGCTTACCAGTCCTTCTTTGTGGTGGCTGAATTATTTTTTTTTCCAGGCATTTATTCTTCTATTTCCAGTTGGTAATACTGTCAGTAACACACGTCCTGTTCTAGAGTGACAATGCTCACTCACTGTACTGTATTGATGTCATCTGTCCGTTATAATTTTTTTGACATTTTCGGCCTGGAGATACAGTGTTTATTAGATTTTAAAGCTATATGTTTACTGTTACTTTCTGTTACATCTAAATGTTCACCCTCTGTTGACCTCTTGCTGGGGTCTATCAATAAGGTGAGCACCCCTATATATGGTGTGGTGAATTTGGTGAAGGAACAAGAAATATTTATCACTATTGCTATATTTGGACATTTTTGCAGATTTATGAAGATTTAAAGACTTTACACCTGATTGATTTTTTTCACTGACATTTGTTTGAGTCACTGTTTTTTTATACTCTTTATATCTGATCATTGTTGGAGCTCGGCACATTTACTTATTCATTTTTCACATATACACACTCACAGTGGGTGTACATTCTAGTGCCTTGTAGCTGTTAGCTTGCTTATTGGCACAGTTCATTTTCTATATTTATTAAGGATTTATATAGCATCGATAACTTACACAGTGCTTTACACAGTCCCCTCCCCTCAAGGGGCTTACAATCTCAGGTCCCTATCTCACATTCATACGTACAATGCCAATACACCTTCCATCATGTCTTTGGAGTGTGGGAGGAAACCGGAGTACCCAAATGAAACCCACACCAGCACAGAGAGAACATGCCGCTTTGTCATTCTTGGTCACAGGAGGGAGGAATGACAGTTTTTTCCAGACTGTCTACTGAAAGGCAGATTTTACCCAGGGTTAAAACCGAAAACCATTACAATACAAAGATTAATCTAATTTTGAAAAATCATGAAAAGGGAGTTTGACCCAAACCAAGATTTGGTAAACCACCCAACAAACTGATCATATTTGGTAAGTTCACTCACCTGAATTCCTGGCTGCTAAAATGTAAATAAAGCAGCTGGGTATAACAAGTGACGACAAATTTGGTAATTAACATCACCGAGGATCCCTGGGGCTACAGTTTACTTTACAGTAGTGCTGGGGATTTATTTAGCAGTGGGGAATCTTTCACTGTGTGAAAGGTCATGTGGTGAGAAAACATTGTCAGGTCATCATGATTGATAATGGATCTACAGTATATCTCTGGTATGCATGATTGGTGAGCAATTTACACAGACACATTTTTTTTTTAAATATTTACCTCACCAGGGATCCCCAGGCCTGTTAATTAGATTACTGCAGTTGCTGGACTCTGTAATTTAGCAGTGATAGAGTGGCAGGGCAACACCATGGGGCAGCTGATTGCTGTGACTCATAATGGATCTACATCAATGGAGAACATGATCAATGTTGGATTTACAATGGGGCATTGTTTAAATGTTTTAATGTCATTTTAATACATATTTTTGTCATAATGTGTGTTTATTTACATTTTAATTTTTTGGAAGAATGAGTAATAAGGGGTACTAATGTACCCCTGTACTCATTTCCATCATAGGGGGGTGGATATATGGGGGTACCTTAATCTAATGGGGCTTCCAGATTCCTATAAGTCACTTCCACAAACCCCACATGCTTTTTGGAGGACATAATGTGGGTAAGAGGCCTCCACATTTGGACATAGTGCCTTGCAAGGGGGAAGGGAGGCTTTATCACTGCCCCCTTGCAATGTAACCTCTCAATGTTTTCAAGGCATGTGGCCTAGTATGGAACAGAAAAGAAGTGGTACATGCTCATTGGCCTGTGTGTGTGGGGGGTTCCCCTAAACACCCCCAATTACATCCTTATCCAAGTATGGAGCCTGAGTGGCCAGGAAATAGAGGGCAGCAAGCATGTGCCCCATCCTTCTGTACCATATAAGGTCATATGCCTTTCAACATTGTTTCTCTGCTTCCTGACATTGTTCCCCCACTGCCAGGCTGACCTGCCACCCAACGATGCTTTCAGGCTGTACTACAACCACTAAATTACAGATCCTGGTCAATTACATCACTTATGTTCCCCATTTGTTTACATTCCAGAAGCTGGTGATCTGTTATTTAGCAGTGGTAATGTGGTGGGTAAACATCATCTGGAGATGGCTCATCCAACATTGTCAGGTGGCAGTTCATCATGACTGATGATGGGTTTACATCACGTGACAACATGATTGACAATAGATTTACATCGGAGGGCATTGTTTCTATTTTTGTCATTTTTATGAAAATATGTTTTACACAGTGTTCATGTATTAATGTACAGGTTTATTTTTGGGGGGAAAGAATAATAACAGGAGTTAATGTTCCCTTGCACGCATTCCCATAGGAGAGGGTGGGATTCTGGGGGCCTCCCTATGCTAAAGAGAGCTTCTAGAATTATACAAGTCTCCCCCCCAAAACTCCACATCCTTCATGGAGGACAGGATTTAGGAAAGAGGACTCTACATTGGGACCGGGTGCCTTGCAAGGGAGGAAGGAAGCTTGGATTCAAGGTGTGGGGAGAGGGTTTCAAATGTCACTGACCACTAATGATTGAAGGATAGGTTTTTTGGGGTTTTCTTTTTGCTATGACCTGACTTAGATGACTTTTAACCAGTTCAATACCAGCATTTTTCTTCATTTCCAAAAAACAATCTTACCTTGGGATGCGCCCTTTCCAAAAAGGTTCATTTTAGGGCCTCAAGAAATGTAATAGGCATTCAGAAAAAACTAGGGCTGTGGAACTTAAGATTAATTTGTCAATTAATCGTTAAACTTTTTAATCGATTAAAATTATTTTGATCGCTAATGAAAACACTCACCTCTCCGCCGGCTTCCGGAAGTCCCGTCGGCGATCCGGTGACGTCACTGACATCGACGTCACCGGACTCCTCCCCCCTTCCCCAAGTGGCTCCGTCGGCTAACGAAGGGAAGGTGGGAGGAGTCCGGTGACGTCGATGTCCATGACGGTTAACAAAGGGAACGGGGAGGAGTCTGGTAAAGTCGTTGTCAGTGACGTCACCGGACTCCTCCCCCTTCGTTAGCCGACGGAGCCACTTGGGCCGGTGAGTTTGCCCAAGAAACTTTCTGCACGAGCGCCAGCCAAGGCATTGGCCTATACACATACAGCACAGCAATGAAGTAATAAAATGAACTAGGATCACACTAATCCAGCACGTTTTTATTCTGAGTTGCCCCACTCAAGCGGCAGCCATATTGAGTGGGGCACGTGAGATTGATAACGTGCTGGATTAGTGTGATCCTAGTTCATTTTATTACTTCATTGCTGTGCTGTATGTGTATAGGCCAATGTAGTTAGATCTGTATGTGCGTTATAATTAATCAAAATTCATCGATTAATCTATTTAAAAAAATTTTCGAACACAAAAATTGTAATCATTACCAGCCCTAGAGAAAAACTTTTTTTCCCTTTTTATATATTAAAGTATTAAAAAATGGTTATTAAATACCACCAAAAGAAAGCTATATATGTCTAAAAAATGCATGTGGGTACAGTGACCAAGTAATTATAAGTTAAACTGTCACAACATTAAAAACTGAAAAATGGCCTGGTAATAAAGGGGAATATACAGGCTAGTACACGATTAGTTAATGAAGACTGCATATGTGTTTGGAAAAAAAAAACTTGAAATTACATTTACATGTTTATATGACATTTTAGTGATTGGGTTCACATTTACGTTAATGGGAACTCAACTCCTGGATATAGAAATTTTCAAATCAGTGTCTTTGACAGAGCTAATTTCAAAAGTAATTTTTAAAATGTTTAAACCTACAGTTACCACATTAGGTAAAGTTAACTTTTCACAGGTTAGGTTTATGATTATATCAATATTAGTGATGTGCCAAATGTGTCTAGGTACAATTCCCAGGACATTTGCCGTACTAATCAAAAAATTCTGAACTAGTGAATGTTAATCTGAACCGCATTATTAAAGTCTATAGGGGTGAATCCTACAAACCAATTTTGGTCATTTTCAAGGCTAATAGGCATGTTATTGTCAAACAAAGGGCATGGGAGAGCTAGGCACTGCCGTAGGGTAAATGTACCAATGCAAAAAATATTTTTAAAAAAATGCATTCACTGGGGCGAAGGACCACCATTTTATGCAACATCAAGGGAGGCATGAAAGAAAAACATCAGTTCTTCAAATTACATGCTTCAAAGATGCCTTTAAGCAATATGTGGTGTTACATAACAGCATGACTCACTGGGACAGTGTCAGAAACACCACATTTTGGCATCACAATTGCATGTGCAATAATTTAGTTTTTTGGCTTACATACAGCAAGCCCCTAGGTTAGGCATATATAAGCCACACCACCAAGCAGGGCTTAGCCCGGTGCCCCGCTGACCCGGTGATGAGCTCGTTCTGGGTATAGGGTGAACATTGGCCATGAAATCGCTTGGAATCTAAGTGACCAAGGTACTGCATAAGTAACATTTACCACAGACAAACAGGGAGAAAGAGTGAAAGCAATATAGGAGGGGTGTAGAGGAAACATGAGGAGGAGGGGGGGGGCAGAGGAATAAAGAAACAAGGGAAAGAAGGGGAGACAAGAGTGGGGGGATACTGCTCACCGCTTCAGTTTGTAGGGGGGGAGTATCCACCAAGTAGCATGTGGAATCACCCCCAGAGTTGCTGGGGTACTAGAGAGACCTATGCGAACTCACCGCAGAGACTGAAACTCCTCAGTGTCCAAGAACAAAATCCAAGGCGTCCATCTAGCCAAAAAAATATCAGATTGGTCAGCCCGTTCTGCAATTAGCTCCTCACATCTGATCAGTCGGCACATCTCTGCTGTCCACTCCGAAACCAAGGGAACGACAAAGGAATTCCAATGCCGTGGTATTAGGGCTCTGGCAGCAATGATAAAAATATAAAATATAAAAATAGAGCCATTTTGGGCATGATGTGCATTTCGATGGAGGCAACTCTAGTGTAGACATACGAGACAGCTTGCCAAAAGGGCAGAAGCAGAGGGCAGCTCCAACATACGTGGGCCAGCGTGCCAATCCCAGCTTGGCATCTCCAGCAGGTGTCCAGATGCGCAGGTGTCCAGAAGGGAATCTGGTGCATTCTAACCGGAGACCTATACCATCTGGTCAGCAGCTTGAAATTCCGTTCCTGCGCATATGTAGACATACAAAGCGTATGTGTAAAGCACAGGCATTTGCGACAATCATCCTCCGAGAGGATGATCTCTAATTCTTGTTCCCAGGCCGAGAATAAATACAGGGAATCCCCGCTGGTCGCGGAAATCATAGCGTGGTAGAACATTGAAACAGGACGCTGGATCGGTAGAGCCGTGACACACAGGCTCTCAAAAAAAGTGAGAGGTCTGTAGAGGTTGCCCGATGCTGACAATGAGTTCACAAAGTGTCGGAGTTAAAAGTAGGCCAACCAAGAGGCGCACGGAGGTGAATTGGGGCCAAACAGCGATGTTAGTGGTTGTAGGGCACTTCCTGACAGACTCTGAAATACGTAGCAAGGTTCAGAGACCTTCCACCAAAGAAAGGTGGGAACTCCTCACCCTGCAGAGAAACCCGGGTTGGCTAAAATGGGAAAAAAAAAATTCTTGCATTACAGAGGGGAGAGCCACCAGTGGGTTGGAGAGGTATAACAGCAGGTCGTCAGCATATAACCCCATTTTATGGGCTTGCTTGCCTACTAATTGGCCCTGAATCGATTGGTTAAGTCTAGTGGCATTTGCCGGGCGCTCCATGACCAGGATGTAAAGCAACGGGGACAGAGGACAGCCCTGCCTAGTGCCGTTATGTATTCGGAACGGGGCGGAGAGCACCCCATTCACCCTTACCCTGGCATGGGGCCAGTGATATAGTGCCATAATTTTATCCACAAAGTCCGTAGGGAAGCCCGTCTGCAGTAATGATAAAAGTACCAACTAACACGGTCGAAGGCCTTTTCGGCGTCCACTGAAAACAAACAAAAGGGGATGTCTTGCGACAGAGCGTAGTGTATCAGAGTGATTGTTCATGTAATGCTATCTTTGGCACCATGTGCAGGCACAAACCCCACCTGTTCCTTGTGGATCAGGTTAGGGATGAAAGCGGTCAGCCTGTTGGCCAGGTTTTTGGCATAGATTTTAACATCCACATTAATTAGTGAAATGGGGCGGTAGTTGTTACAATGCATTGGGTCTTTACCTGGTTTGGGCAGGACGACTACATGTGCTTCCAGAGCTCGGCACGGGAAGGGAAAGGACGGAGAGATGGCATTAACTGAGCTAGTCAGAAGAGGCATCAAATGGTCCTTGAACCGTGAGTAAAATTTAGTGGTAAATCCATCGGGCCTCGGGCATTTATACGGAGGAAGCGACTTAAGCATAGTGAGGACGTCAATGTCCATGAGAGGAGCAGTAAGAAGGGCATGGTCAGGGAGAGGAGGAAGGGACGTTTGTGAAAGGTAAGTCTGTAGCTCGGACACAAAGTCAGGAGGCCGGGGACAGTACAGTACCGTCTGCAAGAAGAAAAGTCATGAAATTCTTCCGCGATGCATCCCGAGCTATAAACCACCCCGCATTTGGCCGAATTCATTTTTGGAACGTAAGTGCGAAGCCGCTGCCCACGTACCGAGCGAGCTAACAAACAACCGCTCTTATCGCCATGTTCGTAGAAAATGCTGTGCACCCGGTCCAGCAGTCTCTGAATTTCCACTCGCACCCTGGTCAAGTCCTGCAGCAAAGGAGGGGATGGAGATTTTTTATGTGCAGTTTCCAAAGAGGCAAGATCTGACAACAGTCTGAACAGAGTAGCACCCCGCTCCCTCTTCAGTCGAGAGCCGTGCTTTATGTACACCCCTTGTACCGTCGCCTTAAGGGCTTCCCATTGTATCAGGGCTGTGGTGGGATTAGCTGCATGGTCAGAGAAGAAGTGGGTAAGAGTGGCGGCCACCTCGGATTTACAAATAGGATCCAGAAGAATGTTCTCGTTCAGTTTCCAGGTGTAGGATGGTTTGCATGTACCCGGAACCTCTAGGGTGAGAAATACAGGGGAGTGGTCAGACCAGATTCGGGTGCCAATGGTATGGAATGGTCCCATGAAAGAAGATGATGGGAAATCAGGTAGAAATCTATCCTGCTATAAGAGTTGTGGGGACTGGAGTAGCAAGTATAGTCCCTATAGAGCAGGCAGAAGAACAGGAATAGCAGTGAAAAAAGAAGACAGACAACAGAACAATCTAAATAGGGACACAAAAGTCCCCAGAAATCCCAAACACCTGTCTACAGGCGAGGGAAGACCTACGCGGGGTTATAAGATTACTCAGGGCAGCCACAGCACATGATCCCAGGAACAACCAAAGATATATGTATATCAATGAACATGTTGATATATATAAAAAACAAAAACAGTAAAGCAGGAACACT
>NW_017307002.1:59839-66365 GCF_000935625.1 Nanorana parkeri
TGAGAAATTGAGAAATATATATGTATACCCCTGACCAACTAACAGGTCCAAATCCTGTTCGGATTTAAGCTAGGGAGCTAGACCACCCGGAGGGCACCAACCACACGTGAGGCAGGGTCGGTGTAGGAGAAACCGTGGGCATGTCCGTCTCCAGAACCCCAGCCAGGAAGGGCCAATACTACACAGATGTCATCTTGTAGCATTGCGCTAACTGTACAGAGGGTGTCATGTGCCAGTTCCCCTCAGGGCTCCGAAGATGTCCCCCAGACCGACATGAGGCATCATGGTGGGAGAGACAGACAATAAAATATATAACCGACAGTAAAGTGTAGGGATGCAATTCCACCGGCAAATCAAATGAACTCCACCTCTGCTATTCAGACCAGGGAGTAGAAGAAAACCCTCCATAAACTTTCCCTGTATACCAGATGCGTGGGCAGTAAATATAAGAACATTGCACATATACAGATTTACATTCACCTGGGGGAGGGGGAGGTGGTAAGGGCAACTCACGCACCCGTTGTCCAAGGCATACGGGGGCGGCAGAATAGGGGGCAAGGGGGGAAAAGGGGGGTACACCCGACCCACCTCCCCTTGGCACAGCTAGGCTACGGTGTGCACTGGAGTGCCGCATGGCCCGAGAGACCATCCCATGAAATACGTGGAGGGGACCCGGGGGTGTCTCAGGGATAACCCGCTGAAGAGCCGATGTATTAGGCCCATGTATTATGCCAAAAAAGGGCAAGAAGGGAGCAAAAATGTGAAGGGTGGTTACTCCGGAGCAGTCTATTGGAAGCAGGCGGTGGGTCAGGGGTTTGAGCGCCCTGCCTCTGGCCAGGGTATTCCGGGAGAGGTCTGGAAACAGCAATATCTGCGCGCCAAAAAGTCAACGGGGCCTCCTTCCCGGGCCTTGGCTAGAATGGCTTCTCTTTGCTGGAAAAAGTGAACCCTGCACAGGACGTCCCTGGGTAGTTTCTGAGTAGGGGTGCGAAAGCCAGGCACTCTATGGACCCTGTCCAGTTCAATGGGATGTGTGGGCGGGTTACACAGGAGCATGTTGAAAATGCCCAAGACCGTGGCTTTGCGGTCCACTAGGCCCATGGCCTCAGGGATACCACACAGTCTAATATTATTGCATCAATGGCGGTCTTCTTGGTCATCGATATGTAGATATAAGTGGAGCAGAAGGTCATGGTGTCTGCCTACCTCCTCCTGTAGTTGTCGAACCGATGAGGACAAAGCCACAGTAGTGGATTCCACCTCTTCCAGCCGGCGGCCAAAGCCTGCCAGGCCCTCCTTAAGCTCTGTCATGTCATGGCGGTGTGAGGCCTAGAGGCGGGAGAACATCCCCTCCAGCTCCGACTTCGTGGGCAGCATGGAAAAGTAGCGCTGGAACATGTCATCGTTCCACACTGAAACGCTGTCATCCCCCATCATGGAGGAGTCCGAATCCGCCTGTGGTATCGGGAGAAGAGGAGAGGAGGCCTCGGAGTCGGGCGGATCCCCGGCCCCGCGCTCCGGAAGTGGCAAAGCCACTTGTGTGCCCGCGGGGCGGAAAAAGGTTCCGATCATCGGGTTCGGAGTCAGTGTCAGGGACCCAGGAGGGCCGTTCCTTGTCAAGTTCGCAGGCACGGGCATAGGGCACGGGTAGCTCCTCCTCCTCCGCCTGGCAGGGCATCTGACGCTGGTGTGGCCAGTGCGCGTGCGCAGGTCGCGCGCTGGGTGCGCGTGCGCGGTACGCAAGCCGCGCACGCATGCGCGGACGAGCGGGCATAGTGCACGCGTGCGCCATTCCATGCCACAGGTGCTACTCAGGCTGGGGGAGGACTTCAGCCTTCACCACTTGCCCTCAGCCTTGTGACTGGACTCTGACAGGGGAAGCTTCCTGGTTGCCTTGACAGCCAGGGGGCGGTACTGGGTTCCCTGATTATTTAAAGCTGGTCAGAGCCTTGACTCATTGCTGAGTTATTCTACCTCATGGTGAACACCCAGCTCCCTCCTGTGAACCCGTTGTTTGATTTGACTTCCCGGCTACCGACCCTTTTGCTTGACCCTTCGACTACGATTTCTGCTGCCCGCCACGACCCGGAACTGGACCTGACTCCCCGATTGGACTATCCTTTTGTACTGCGATTTTTGGACTTTGTTCGTCCCTGCCAAGGGGTTCCACACCTGGCCCGTTACTCCAGCCCTGACAGTCAGTGAGGTGTTCCGGGCTTTTGCCTTGGACCCCTTCTTGCTGGTGTTCCTGGGGTTCGTTCCTGGGAAGGCAGCTCTCACTTCATGCGACTGTTTACGGCCATGAGCAAGCCACGCCCCCCGGGCAATGTGCAATTTTAAGGCTTGACATGTTTGGTGTCTATTTACCCGACATGCCCCCGTCTTTTATATTTTACCAAAAAATTAGGTAATAATATCTGTTTCCTAACATAGTGAAGGGAAAACCACTTTTTAAAAAAAAAATATTCTGTACTTTGTTTGTTTATATAGTAAAAAGTTAAAAGCCCAGTGGTGATTAAATAACACCAAAAGAAAACTCTATCTGTCCCCAAAAAATGGTATAAAATTTGTTTCAGTACAGCGTTGTATGACGGAATAAACGTCAGTCAAAATACTTCAGCGCTGAATACTGAAAAATGGCCTAGACAGTAAGGGGGTGTAAACACCCCGGTCAGCAAGTGGTTAACTTTAAGCAACGGTGATGCCGAAAAAATTATGAATCATCTCTCTCAAAAACCTCTGTGCCACTAGATTACCCATTATGGCTTACTTAGAAATATGAAGGACATCCCAAAGCAAGATTTTTGTGGAAATCTGTTTATAATAAGCCTTTTAATAGGAACTGGTGGTTATGCTATTTAAATACATGATACATACACAATTAACATAATACATACAGGGTAATAGGGCATTGGAGTATTTTATTGAACTACCATGGTTTTAACATCAATAGGGAATGGTATGTGTTTATAACTTTTGCAATGATGTGGTTTTGGCTATGTTGTAATAAAATGTATGGTTTTATATTTGACATGGTTACTGGTCACTGAATTTTGGTTTGTTGAGTTCCATATACAGGAATGTACCGTATATACTCGAGTATAAGCCGAGATTTTCAGCCCATTTTTGTGGGTGAAAAGTGCCCCCCTCGGCTTATACTCGAGTCAGCGCCAGCGCGTCTTCTTACTTACCTCGCCGAGCGTCGCGTCACTGCTGCTCGGTGTGCGGCGCTCCACTGTTAGTTCTATTTTTACCAGGGACAACCTTTAATTCAAAACTCTAGTTTTTTTTTCTTCTGAAATCAGTGTAACCAATTAAAGTACATGAGAGGAGTCTATACAAGTCTGAAGATAAAACTGGAGTTCAACTTTATTCATTTAATGTTTTAACAGCCTTTAGTATGTATACAATATTAGTTTTTATTTACTAGTAAATTTGTCTTGCTGTTTTGTCATTAACCTAATTCAAACTCAGGTGGGTATCTGACTCTATTCTCTGAAGCACAACACACCTGTTACCCTTAGGGTGCCCACACACCTTACGATAATCGTACGATAATCGTGGGAAATCCCGCGATCGTACGATTATCGTAAGGTGTGTGGGAGCCGTGTGACCTCTGCTACTGTAAAGTCGCACGACTTTTATCTTAGGAACATGTTCGTAAACCAGCAGAGAATCGTACGATTTTTGCCGTGTGTGTAGCATGTGCGTAAGATAAAAGCCGGACGGGCCGGTGTGCGCAAGCGCACACTGCCCGTTCAGCATTGCGGTCATCGGAAGCCCCGCCCCCCGGCGGGGCGGGCTTGCGATCATCGCAAGTACAATCTGCCTGTCCAAGATAGGCAGATCGTACGTTTTTTTAAATTACCCTACAACCATCGCAAGACAAAAGTCTTGCGATGGTTGTAAGGTGTGTGCCCAGCCTTATACTGTTTAAATGGTAGACCGGATATAGCGATCGTACGATCGCTATATCAAAACGTTTTTGATATAGCGATCGTACGACTTTTGATCACTTATCAAAAGTCTTGCGGTGGTTGTAAGGTGTGTGCCCAGCCTTATACTGCTTAAATGGTAGCCCGGGTATAGCAATACATCCTTCTCATATTGTTTGTTAATGACTGCTTGCACTAGCTAATCACAGCTAGTGAGATAATGCCATTACTGTCTTGTGATTAAGAGCATGGAATACCCAACCAAAAGCCAGTAGTGCAAAACAGACATAATTCTAACCCTAATTACATAATTCCTTGTATATCAAAATGTTCCAGACTACAACCATACCTGCCAGTGTAATACAGCTGGATCCTTACCCCTTTTTCCCCATTCAATACACACATTTTGCCCCAAATCAAACTGCTAGCAGAGCAGAGCAGGGTAAAGCAAGGCAACAGGTTGCCCTACTCTTCAAGGCCTTAGATCTAGGTATACTGATATAAGCTAGGTAAACTTTCTGTTGTACCTTCCATGACCTCAGTCATGACAAGTTTTGTGTTGCTATGAAGTTTGATCTTGTTATGTAATTATAAAGCTAACCGGTTGACTGGTGTAGGAGGAGGAAAGACAATAAAGCTATGGGAGCTGAAAGCATACATTTGGCCCACTAGAGAAACCTTGCACACTATAAACTGACACAATGTAAAAATTCACTTTGCAAACAATACCAAATCATGTGCAAGAAAAAAAACCAGGATATTTGTTTGCACATGATTGGATGATAGATGTTAGCCTAAATTTACCTAATTCACTTAGCTAAAAGAAAATGTATTGTGCAAAGTGAAACATTAACTTTGAAAGTAAACATGCTCTACATTAGAATAATAATAATACATTATTCTCACTAAGGCTTTTTTGCTTGGTGAATGCGGTAAAACCAATCATGTCTGTGAAAGTTCTCATTCATCCAGGTCATGGTACATCTGTAAAAAATAAGTCGAGGCAACTGGACATGCTGTATTTTTCTTGAATTGAGAAAGCTGGTTGGATGACCAGTGAAACAGCTTCAAGAAAAATACAGCAAGTCCAGTTGCCTTGACTTATTTTTTACAGATAAAACCAATCATGAATAGCATTTTTGCTAGCACATGATTGGGTGATGAAAGTCAGCAGAGCATCATCTTATTCCCTAAACTAAGGGGAAACTTCCCTTGCAAAGTGTAAATTATCTTGCAAAGTGAACACCCTTTTTGGCTTAGTAAATCAACCCTATTGCATAAAAAAACTTTACAGAGTTTTACCTCCGGCAATTCTGCTCACTACTCTTTAAATTCTAGTTTGGGTGAATAAATTCACATATAAATAATTCAAATGTAGTTTTTACTTGACTGGTCTTTACATAAAGACATTTTTGAGACTGAGATATTGAGTTTTAAACACAATAAAAATAACATAGGATTCTGCAGAATCCAATTTAAAGTTCAAAGTAACAAAAAAGTAATTTAACAATTTATTTTAAAGTACTTGTCAAGTGCATTTGAATATGTTTGCACTGCATTTTACTTTGTTTGTGAATTCCTTATTTTTGTTCAATAGCATAACTTATTGTAGGAGTTGTACTTTATGCTAGAAGTTAACATATATTAACATTTTATATCCATTATGTTTATTTATTGAGCAAAAGAGTCAATAAAGCTAATTGCCCTGTTACAGTAAAAGTTCAAAACATTTGGTTTAAACTTAAGCTTGGAACTTTAAGTGTTGTATAATAGGATCTCACTGCTTGAACTGTTGCATTTTTACTTCTGATCATTAAGAGTTTCCACTTTTAACATAAGACACCCTATTACATGCACAGCAGTGACTATTCCCATTGATTGAGTAATGTAGTGAAAATGTTTTAAAATGTACCAAACTGTCTACAAAATACCAAAATAAACATTTTACAAGATTGCAAAAAGTGTGAAATACAACTCATATGCATATACTGTATATTCCTGATGTAATTTACTCTGCGTTTAAATGTAGGATTTTACATACAATTTTTATTTGATATGTTTCCTTAGAAAATTAATCAATATCAGCCCCAAGTACCAGTTTATGGAAAACTCAAGGTTTGCAGATCGCTTTGTTGTTATTATAATTTACTTGTTCTAAGACAATTATTTTTTTGTTTTGCTAAAGCCATTGGAGCAGCATAAACGTCAAATAACTAGTACACATTCTGCATTGATACCCTCCATATTTCTTCATTGCATTTTCCCTTTAAGTAATAAGTAAACCTTTATGATAAAATAAGAATTACCACTTATTTTTTGTTCTTGTTTTTTTTTAAACAATTAATCCAAATGTTTTTAAAGCTATCCGTGTCCAAGATATGCTTTAATCAAATTTTTTAAAATCGATTAATCAACTAATTTCGATTAATTATAATGCACATACAGAGGGGGGTCTCACCAGAGCTTTGAGGGGGCCTCACCAGGGTAGCAGGGCTCTGTGGGGTCTAACCAGTCTTGTTAGAACAACAAGAGGGCACAAAACTAGGTCAGCCGACTGCCTGGACCGAACATATCAGGGAAGGTGACAGGAA
>NW_017307002.1:74485-77169 GCF_000935625.1 Nanorana parkeri
TATATTCAAACAGCAAGCAAGGGCTGTGGCACAGTTATGACCTCTGTAGTAATTACAAATGACAAAATCAGTTTACAAATCAGACAAATTAACAAACTGTGATTTCCACCTGAATACATGCATGCACATTTGTCATGCATCTGAGAAAACATTTATGATTCATGCGATATGATATTCTAGTTTCCTGAATTTCATCACATACTTCAAATCAGACAGATTTGTGTATAATAATTAACCCCTTCGTGACGGGAGACGTACACTGTACGTCCAGCCACAAAGGGACCAAATGACTTGTCACGTACACTGTACGTGACAAGTTATTTGCTGCTTTAGAGGGCTGTTAATCGCTGAGAATCAGCTTTTAACATTCATTAATGGATGCCCTTACTACAGAGGCATTCATTAATGAAAGGGTTAACCTTTTTCAGACACCCGATACCTTAATATCGGGTGTCTGAGAGTCAAAGCAAAGCGGACACAGATGCCGGCTTTTGCCGGCATTCTGACACCTCGTATAGATCGAGAGATATCTCTCTCAAGCTATACTGGCTTTTTTTTTTTTCTTTCATGAATAGATACAAAATGTGTCTATTCCTACAATGTATCTATTCCTGGAAGAAGAATGTTTGTTTGCTGATCGTTGTTGCAACAATCAGAAAACATTTAGTAACAGCTGAATCCTGAACTGCTGCAGGATCAGTGTCACTAACTTATTATCGGCTGTTCTGAAGTTTGAAGCAGCCTGATAATAACCAAAAATTTATTAATTTATCATGCAGTAACAGTGAGATTAATTCACAAAATCTGCTTGATATAATTAAATAAATAAAATAACATTTTTAAGTTAAAAAAAAAAGTGAAAAGTGTAAAAAAAAAAAAAATTGTGAAAAGTGTAAAAAAAATAAAAAAAATGTGTAAAAAATAAAATAAAATAAGGGACAAATAAATGAATGTATTTATTGCATTTTTTTAGCTGTGCTGGTTTTGTAAAAAAAATACTACAAATCAAAACTGGGAAAAAAGTGTTTTTTTTAAACGGTTTTTTCCTCTTTTTTTATATTTTATTTGTCCTAAGTGAGGCGTTAGACGCACATATGTGATATAAATATGTAGCCCTATCTGTCCTCTAAAAAACAATATATAATATGTGTGGGTGCACTTTGTAAGAAAGTATATTACTGACGTGGAAGAATCACACAGCAAAAATGTCAAAAGTGTGTCAGTCATTTACGAACAGAAACTAAAAACAAGCTCAGTCATGAAGGGGTTAAGGTAAGTCAAAAATGTATGAATAATTGATTGTGGTGTTCTCATTTCATTAATAGTGTTTATATACTGTATATATTTGCAGGATGGTCAATCCGTCAGTAAATAAATATGTCAATGAATAAATATAGGTTATGCAATTTACACTATTTAATTCATTTATTACATTGATTCTCTTTAAAACAGAAAAGTAGTAACAAGTCAAGTCAAGTCCTATTTTGGAGTACTATGAGATTTCATATTTCTGCAGATAATGATTCCACTTTTTGAAATGAAAACTATTTCAACATAAAATAGCACATTTCAGGATAGGCCATGAACCATGAAACACAATTTACCCAATCAACACTTTATCTGACAGTAAGTCATGTTTCTATACATAGAAAGTAGAAAATGTTAAGGTGTAAATACAACACGGAATGCAATTTCGAGTAAGGCTTGAAAAATAAGAATAAAGCATCTTAATGGTTTTACTGCTTGGTAAATGAAATGCTAGATTTTATTATTGCCCTTCTCCCCCTTTAATTTTCTTTTTTACTTTTTCTATCCTACATATTACCATTTGCATTTTTATTTCCTATTTCACACTAACTGTATGCTGTTCTGAACTTTTTTAGTTCACTTTTTCTTTGTATATACTTACACATTGACACTGGATAGTCATACATGCTTATTAAATATGTTAAAAAGCAGAAGTTACAGTGCCATAAAAGAGGGAAAGTTAAAATCATATTAAGTATTTTATGAACTAGCATGCACATTGTAAAAATGGAAAGAAGGGGAAGTTAATTTTTTAAGAGAGTAAAGGTGTTGCTACATATATTTTCAAACCTCTTTACAAGCACCTCTGGAGCCATGAGATCCAGAATCTGCTATTATGCAATTTCTGACCTCTTCTGGAGCAATCATAAAGTAACCTGACCCTACTGTTTCTCATACCTCACTATTGACTTATCAGTGTGATACTTTACCTACATATGCATTTTTGATAAACAGTAAAAACCACAGGTACACATACCAGCGTGTAAAAAAAACTGTAAAAAAGAAACTTACTCTAAACACCTTTGCCAGTTCACCTACTTAGCCTAATATACAACAGGGCCCCTAAAATTATTCCTAAACCTTTAGTGTCTGGTGATACCTAATATGCTATATTATCAAAAGTATGTGGCCATCACACCTAAGGTATATGAGCTAGTTGGATATCACATTGCAAAATAATAAGGGGTCTATTCACGAAGCTGCCGAGGGCAGCCGAGTGAATGACCGATCTGAAGTGAAGTGAGCCAAACACTGTTCGGCTATTCACTTCAGGCTGGTACGGCGAATTTCAGCCGTACATCGGCTGAAATCAGCCGTACATCGGCTTGCTTCGTGGGGCTTCGGGTCGGCCGAACATGCTCAGCATGTTCGGCCGA
>NW_017307002.1:77320-77702 GCF_000935625.1 Nanorana parkeri
CATTCGGCTCGGCTGTTCTGCTCGGTCCCTCAGAGGTACCGAGCAGAACAGAAAAAGAGCGAAAAAAGTTAAAAAAGTAAATAGCAAACGATTGTGCGGAGCTAGCAGTGACAGCTAGCTCCGCCCAGTCGTTTCTTATTGTCCGGCGGCTCTGCTGCTGTCAGAAAAAAAAGAAAAAAAACTCTCCCGGGCGCTCTGGGAGCCTCCCGCTCCCGGCCGCCCAGGAGAGAAGCACTGATGTGTCTTTTTTTCTTCTTTATTCTGACATGATCGATGTCAGAATAGAAAAAAAATAAATAAAATACATTTTCCGATTGAAAAGCATTGGGACATTACTATTGGCTATTTCAATTTGCAATAGCCAATAGTAAACTAGCATTGT
>NW_017307002.1:78517-82100 GCF_000935625.1 Nanorana parkeri
GTGACGGCTGGCTCTGCCCAGCTGTAAGAAGCAGGCTGTCGGCCGGCCAATGGCCGGCCGCTCGGCCAGCTTCGGCTTTCAGCGCGGCCGAGCCGATGCATATGTGTTCGGCTCGGCTGAGCCGCTCGGCCATGATCGGGAGCTGTACGGGCTATTGTGAATAGCCCGTACAGCACCCCTTCGGTTCTGGGGCTGAAGCTACCCGAAGGATCGGCCGAAGCTACGGCCAGATCCTTCGGCAGCTTCGTGAATAGACCCCTAAGTATTAATATGAAGTAGCCCTGACCCTCCTTATAGCTATAACACCCTCCACTCCAAAAGAGCATATGTGAGGTCAGGTATTGATGTTAAACCTGACTCACACTTGATATTTCAGTGGGTGTTCAATAGAATTGAGGTCAGGGTTCTGAGCAGGCCACTCAAATTCCTACACAACAAACTTATTAAACCATGTGTATATGGACCTTGGGGGTACAATAATGCTGAAAGAGAAAAAGGTCCTCCCCAAACTGGTGTAACAATATAATATGTAAGTGCAGTCATCTAAAATGTTTTTGTATGCCATATATTGTATTTGTTGTTCAGTAGAAGCCCTCTATAAATAATTTCTGCCAGTTAATTTACTATACCTCAAATATATTTATTATATTTTATTATATGGCCTCCCCTGTGTGTTGGAGAAGGAAATTAATAGTAGACAATGGCCAGCCCACCATAAATCAAATAGATAGACTTTAATCAAAATTGCATGGCAGACAGAAGTGAGACCTACATTTTGGGGACACTTAGATCATCTTTATTAGGTTACAGACATGGACAAATGAATCAAGATTAAAGTTACTCAGTCCCTAACTCATAACACTGTGTCTGTTCCACAAGGACTACCCTTATCCACAATAGTCCTAAAATTCAATTCCACCATGCCAAGCATAAATGATTAATGTTGAGGATAATTTATAAACTTACCATAAGTTCCTTGTCTTTGGAATCTAGATGGGAGAGAGGCACATATTTTGACCAGTTTGTGTTGGAAGTAGAGATATTGAGAGTAAAATAGATGCTGACCCACTCACACTGGTACTGGAGGATGCAGATCTATTTGCACTGGCCCTGTATTCAAGATGGACAGTGGAACAGATGCTGACCCAGGGTCAGCATCTGTTCTTGCCATCAATCCTTATTACAGAGAAAAGGTACATATGGTACGTTTAAAGACTAATATTAATATTATACATTGTTTATGCCTGCTTTGATAGCATTGAGATTTTTGACTGTAGTTGACAGAGATGATCCCATGTGGGCCAGACACAGTATTATTGGTAAGGGCTAGTATTAATCTGATCTCGATTAGTTGGTCTGTGTCCATGTATACCACAATAATAAAGGGAAATTTCTCTTAGCTAAGTGAATGAAGTGAAGCTCTGCTGACTTCCATCATTCAATCATGTTCAAGAAAATATATATTCCCTTGCAAAGTGCGAATTCCTGAGCAAAGTGAGATGCCTATCTAACTTTTAGTAAATCAACCCCCAAGTCTTCTGCCTTGGCATCCAATGCCACTCTGACAATGAACCTGAAAATACTTGGGACTGAGCACATCTTAACCATCCTGAACCAAATTATTCTTACATGCAGTGTTGCTGGCACTACACAGCAGACACATTTGAGAACCCACATATAAAGTCATAGTTCTTCTTTGTGGCCAAGGTACTCTGAGTTATGGACCTCTGTGCCAAGTATATATTGACCTGCAACAAGAGTTTGGTTTTCACATTCCACAGTTGAGCCTAATTATTTGTCACTAAGGACATCTTTCAGAGCAATGGACCTACAGTTGGGAGAGAGCAGGGCCATGAAGATGGGTTGATGTTTCTGTTTCTCAGGAAGAATGACTTGATGTACAGATACTTAAAGGTGTCTACTGCATAGTGCTAGCAATAATTTAAGTAAGCATGCTACTTCAGGTTTCCTTTAAGAGGTATACTATGTTTAAATAATAGGCTTAACCCCTACATTAAAGAAGAAGGGTGTGGTTAAGACTGAGGATAGGCAGAAAACATGTACTTCTTATTTATTATTATCTTATGATAATTGTGAGCCCAAAGATTACATATAATAATCATCAGACAAAAATGTATTAGGGTGTTGAAAATCTGTGATGAAAAAGTAATTGCAAAATTATTTTCCGTTGAAAACCTATAGACATAGATGCTTTGCACCTATAATGGCATACAAGAAACAACCATGATAATTTTCATTAGTTCAAAAGTGATGTATGATGTGAAAGGCCTTGCCATAGATCTCACTGCCACATTTATGATACAATGACATTTACCCAATAAAGAGTCTTGGGGACTTTCATATTACACCTAATTTCTGAGAATAAATGCTAGGTCAAGCACGCCATGCACATTCTGAACAAAATGCTTTTTAGAGTTAGCATTTTAGAAATTATTAGAATGTCACAGTCTTCAGAAAAAAGTATTTTATTACTTAAAGTTGCAGACATAACCTGGTAGATTAAAAAAATGTAAAACAAATTAAAAAAAAGCATATTTACTTATTTAATTATGAGGCTACTATAATTTCCTTTTGACAGGTGTCAGTATGGCTAAGTAAATGAATGTGCATATATTATTGACTGTGTGACACAGGAAACATTTGATTGACAGTACAATTTGGTGATTCTAAAAGTAATTACATTTGCAACTCATTTGTAAAGTAGTAGAAACAACTGGGAAGCAATTTTAGTGGTTATTTTCTATGTATTTGCCTCAATGTTTGTAGGATTTATTTAATCCTACTGTTAGACAGTTTATCTGGTTAAAAATGAATGTATTTGCATATATTTATATTGTTTAATCACTTTGGGGTCTATTCACGAAGCTGTCGTAGGCAGCGGAGTGAAAGACCGATCTGAAGTGAAGTGAGCCGAACACTGTTCGGCTATTCACTTCAAGCTGGTACGGATATGAAGTAGCCCTGACCCTCCTTATAGCTATAACACCCTCCACTCCAAAAGAGCATATGTGAGGTCAGGTATTGATGTTAAACCTGACTCACACTTGATATTTCAGTGGGTGTTCAATAGAATTGAGGTCAGGGTTCTGAGCAGGCCACTCAAATTCCTACACAACAAACTTATTAAACCATGTGTATATGGACCTTGGGGGTACAATAATGCTGAAAGAGAAAAAGGTCCTCCCCAAACTGGTGTAACAATATAATATGTAAGTGCAGTCATCTAAAATGTTTTTGTATGCCATATATTGTATTTGTTGTTCAGTAGAAGCCCTCTATAAATAATTTCTGCCAGTTAATTTACTATACCTCAAATATATTTATTATATTTTATTATATGGCCTCCCCTGTGTGTTGGAGAAGGAAATTAATAGTAGACAATGGCCAGCCCACCATAAATCAAATAGATAGACTTTAATCAAAATTGCATGGCAGACAGAAGTGAGACCTACATTTTGGGGACACTTAGATCATCTTTATTAGGTTACAGACTGTTAAAAGCAGGCTGTCGGCCAGCTTTGGCTTTCAGCACGGCTCAGCCGAGCCGATGCATATGCGTTCG
>NW_017307002.1:82993-136628 GCF_000935625.1 Nanorana parkeri
GAGCCGCTCGGCCATGATCGGGAGCTGTATGGGCTATTGTGAATAGCCTGTACAGCACCCCTTCAGTTCTACTGAACCGAAGGGGTCCTGGGGCCGAAGCTAGCCAAAGGATCGGCCGAAGCTATGGCCAGATCCTTCGGCAGCTTTGTGAATAGACCCCTTTGTATTTTTATTTAGTCAGTCGTGCATATTTAGCAATTGCAGCCAGCTCAATATTTGTTTTCGACTAGTACTTGGGGTTGTGGAAGACTCATTTACTGCTTTACAGAGAATAGCCTATGTTATATATAGAGGGTTATTCACAAAGCTGCCAAAAGCAGCCGTGTGAATAACCGACCCCATGTGAAGTGAGCCGAATGCTGTTCGGCTATTCACTTCAGGTTTGTACAGCTGATTTCAGCCGTACATCGGCTTGCTTCGGCTTGCTTCGGCTGGCATCAGGTCGGCCGAACATGCTGCCAGTTCTGCTGCCGTCAAAAATAAAAATAAAAAAACACCATAGGAATGCATAGGTAGATTCCTATTGGCTATTTCACTTTGCAATAGCCAATAGCAAACTAGCAATTGCACATGCCCTCTGCTGCTGTCAATCAGCAGAGGGGGACCTGATGGAGAACTACAAGTCCCCCTCTGCTGATTGACAGCAGCAGTGGGTGGGTGCAATAGCTAGTTTGCTATTGGCTATTGCAAAGTTAAATAGACAATAGGAATCTAGCTATGCTATGGTGTTTTTAATTTTTTCTGACTAAGGGCGGCCAGCGGCCCAATGTCAGAAAAAAACAGATTGCAAGGAAAGGTTTACTCTGCTCGACCGAGCAGTGTAAACCTTTTCCGAGAGAAAGTGTTTCTCTCCTGGACGGGCGGGAGCCGTATTAGACTCCCAGAGCATCCGGGAGAGTAATGACAGATGGTGTCCCTGGTTACCAGGCAACCAGGGACCACATCTGTCATTACAAACTTAGAACCCGAAGAGGCCGCAGTGATATCATAGAGGCCCGTCCGGGTTCTCAGTGTGTAATGACAGCGTTCCTCTCTGAAAGTGGCCGAAGCCAGCCGTGAGATGATGGCTGGCTCCGCCCAGCTGTCAGAAGCAGGCTGTCGGCCAGCCAATGGCCAGCTTCAGCTTTCACCGCGGCTCAGTCAGTTTTTCTGAGTTCACATAGGAATAAACTGCAGGAAAACATATAGAAGGGAAGGTATGGAATATGGAAGGGAGCTTCATCCGGCTCGGCTATTCTGCTCGGTACCTCTGTGGTACCGAGCAGAATAGAAAAATAGTTTTAAAAAGTTTTTTTAAAAAAGAAAACGATTGGGCGGAGCTAGCAGTGTCAGCTAGCTCTGCCCAACTGTTTTCTGTTGGCCGGGACCAGCTGTCATTACAATGAGAGCTTGGTGGAGCCAGCGGTCATATCAAAGCTGGCTCCGCCAAGCACTCATTGTAATGACCAGTGATGTGCGGTACCTCTTGCTCAGGGTGAGGCATTACCCAGCCCCGCCCCCTGCCAGCCGAAACCCCACCCCTGCCAGCTGCAGCTTCGCCCTGTCTGATGAAGACCCATCCCCAACCCGTCCCCAAGCTAGTGTAAAGGACAGGTTGCCTCCCCTGACCGTACGTCCCTGGTAATGACAGTTCAGCATTCCCTGGTTGCCCGGTTAGCAGGGGATGCTGAACTGTCATTACACACTGAGAACTCGGCGGAGCCACCTGCTGATTCCACTGCTATGTTTTTTTTTCTATTATTTTGACAGCTGCCGCCAGAGTAATGAAATAAAAAAACAACAAATAGCATAGGAATGAATAGCTAGGCTGCTATTGGCCATTTCAAATTGTAATAGCCAATAGTAGGCTACTGCTGCTGCTGATTGACACTACTGCTGCTGCTGATTGACAGCAACAGCAGTAGGTGGGTGCAATAGCCAGCCTACTATTGGCTATTCCAATTTGCAATGGCCAATAGCAGCCTAGCTATTCATTCCTATGCTATTTCTTGTTTTTTTTATTTCTTTACTCTGACGGCAGCCTCCGGCAGCTGTCAAAATAATAGGAAAGGATAGTTGGGGAATCAGCAGATAACAGGAAGCTAATGCTTCCCCTGTTATCTGATGCTTTTTTTTCTTTGTATTCAGACAGCAGCCGCAAAAAAATTAAAATAAACAGGGAATCGGCCGATATCAGGGGGGAGACAGGCTAGAATTAGGCAGGGCATTTTTTATTTTTAAATGGGGTCCCTCCTAACATTTATAACATTTTGGAGGAGGACCCCACGCTGTGTTTATTTATTTGTTTACATATTGTGGAGAAAAACAGTCTGTTTTGGCAGACTGTCCTCCCCACTTCGGCTGTGTGTTAAACTCAGTCGAGCCGAAGCATATGCCTTCGGCTCGACTGAGCCGCTCGGCCAACTTTGTGAGCTGTATGGGCTATAGTGAATAGCCCGAGCAGCAGCCCTTCAGTTCTACTGAACCGAATGGGTCCTGGGGCCAAAGCTAGCCAAAGGATCAGCCAAAGCTATGGCTAGATCCTTCGGCAGCTTTGTGAATAATCCTCATAGACGCAACTAGCATGGTGTCTTACACAACTAAGTGATTCAGTGAATGGACACCAATCTGCAAGAAGAGACAGCACTGGCCCGGGTTTCTAATCTGCAGAAGCAGTCAAAAAGTAGAAAGATGGCACTTGGCTGTCTTAAGGGAAACCTGCCCTAAGAGAAATTTGGGGCCTGTCTTGGCTGATTTTTCTAAAAAGGCTAGTTGCAGCAAGAACATTTTAACTAAAGTCAGAATGCATGATCTGCTTGCTTTCTAAGGGCTTGTTCACACCAGTGTATTTTGTCGCATTTTTGATGTGTACCAGGCCATTTTTGTAAAAAAATAAATGTTTAGCCTAGAATAAGCTTTCAGTGCGTTTCAGGGTATTTGCATGTGTTTTTGATGCGTTTGCATGCACTTTGGTGCATTCCAGAGCAGAAAAAAATAGGGCATGCTGCAGTTTTTCCACATGATCTGGAACTGAATGCTCTGGGATGAACTAGAGCCCAAAATACCATTGGAATACACAGGATGCAGTGTTGACCCATTCTGTAACTACTCTGCTTTGCATCTGCTCTGCACTTGGTGTGAACTAGCCCTTAAGGTCAATGACTCAGAATTTATTGGTTTAGCATAACAGAGCGACAACTAAAAAAATTAATAAAGAGAGTACAGAAATGAAAGTCTCCATATTCTGTCAGTAACTGACAGATTTCCTTTAAAACAGAGTCTAGAATACTCTGCAAATACTGTAACATTGAAGCACCTTGTATTAAATGTTTAAGTAAAGGTTTTATACAAATATTCTGATGTAAAACATTAGTTTACAAACAGATAAACATTTCAAAAGAACTCAGCAAAACACATCTTATAAATACATCAAATGTACATCAAATTGCCTCAGCAATATCCATTCTGATATTTCTGTTCTGACAGATTTTTTTAGGTGAAAATATACTAAAACTGTTATATGTTATGGAGGTATGTTCAACACTTGAATTATTGTCATCTTTAATTAATGCATTCTTGGAAATCAAAACTTGTTCATCCTATAATTTTATATTTTGAAAATACAGACTAGCTTGTGTTTTTTCTCAAAGTTTTTACAAATATACAAAGGCTCCCGAATATTTTACATAGACACACGGTTAAGTATATGTAAAGGCATTTCTTTAGTTTTAAATAGAGTGGGAATAAAAAAAAATATCTGTTAGGTTTATTATTGTTGTCTGTATCCCTAGGTTTATTATTGTTGTCTGTATCCCTAGTTGGAGATTCACTCCCACTAATTGTCTTTGTGTCCATTTTCACTGAGACAGAAAAAGGGATATCCAAAATAATGGCGTTGTCACTAGAGCAAGAAGTGAGGGAATATTTTCTATTTGGGACAAACAAAAATATACCTTGTTGCACTCCTTACCGGAAAAATCCAAAGTTGAATGAGGGGGGTGCTTGTAGTGACCTGCGGATTCATGTTTATTTTCTATTTGGGACATCTGTTCCTATGCCAGCTCTCCAAAAAGGGTTAGTTTTTTTCTAAAGGAGTTACCTTTAGAAAGATTTCTTCATATTTACTGTTACATCTTCATGATAGAAAGTTAAGAGAAATCTTCCCAGTGGGACAGCAAAACATGTACGTTTTAACTCTTCCCTACTGTAAGACAAAACATTGGCTCAACATACACTTTAAATTGTATGTCAAGCCAACAACTTTCTCTTTTACATTTGGGGAGAGTGGGAAGGATTCTTACCATGTCTGATTTGTTTTTTTTCTACTTTCTGGGGCTCCCCATTTACCCATTTTCTGTCCTGGAACATAGACAAATATAAACATATTGTAGGGGTTCTAGCCTTCCCCCTACTCCACTTAAAAAAAATGTTTTTATTTTTGCCTGTGTTGCCATTGAAATGTTTCCCTTACTTTCTGTCTGGTAAAATGTTCTCAGCAGGACACAAAGTGAGGAGAAATCTGTTTAACCAAGTCCCAGATAGCAGTAAAAGCCTGAAATGTTTTTTTTAACCCTGCCATACTCCATTAAAATGAAGAAAATAGTTTTGGCTTTACATATACTTTAACAAATCAATCTGTGGCAGCAGTTCTGGTCTGTGGACTGGTAAAATGTCCTGAACCATTAACAGTGCATATTCATAGGAAACCTGGAGCACTCATAACCCACGCACCTATTATGTTGCAGAGGTTTCAGAAGACACTGGGACAGGATTTCCTTATCCTATGATGTTATATTCCTAAAACAAAGCACTATAGTTTTTTTTTATAAAATCTAACAAGGATGTATAGTAATTCCTTATTAAACATATTAAATGGCAGGTAGTGAATTCCACCCCCACAATTCTTCTGCAATTCAATAAAAAAAAGGATCATGGATTAAATATCTATTGTATGCTTTTGTTCATCCACCATACACCAAAACTTGGCAAAACAAAGTTAGGAGTGCCAAGATTTGCCTGTAACAGTTCACAACCACTGTATAACATTTTTATCACTGCAACTGCCTAATTAAAATATACACATGAATGTACTGTATGTATGTGATTTTTTCAATTTGTTTTTGTGACAGTGTAATTTACCCCAATGCTTTTGGCAAAGCACATTTCCCTTACAATATTTTCATATGAACATACAGTATACTCTATATAGATGTGTGTTCAAGACAAACAAAAATGAAGTGTGTCAGCAAAATAAACTCAGTAATTTAATTTTTGTTCTGATTATTCACAAAACACTCTGCATAAACTCACAGTGGGAAAATGTGAAAATTGTGGTAGATAACCAAAGTGATGGAGCTAATCAGGTGAATCATGAACAGAGCAAATTTAAAAATGTTTGTTCATCTCTAACGGGCAGATCTCATTCCTATGAAACTTCTCATTTGAATACAGGCTAACACAAAAGCCAGGTTTCTTATATAATAAGTACCTGTTCTATCTATGTTTCTATATAACCTGTATATGTGTAAATGTGTAATTCTTCTAATAAAACTCTTATTAGTAAAAGTTGGTATTTCTTTTTAGATTCATCATGACAATAGCCATAATAACTGATGCATTGCTAAGCATACTTTTAGTTCTGACACTCAGCTTCACTAACTACCCAGTAGAATTTAGGATAGATCATTTAAATAATGATATAGCTGTCAAGATTCTGATGTGATCTTCTCAAGCTATTCATCTTCTATTACAGGTTTTATTGTACTATATATTGGGCATCTGTAAATCTGAGAACCATCTAAGCTTACTAATTTAAAAACGTAGCACGTAGTTTATAGCCCAGTTTAACTGACTTACTTTTGAAGGATCCTCTACCGTTGCTAGGAAACCTTTCTGTGATCTTTGCATTTGCTATAATATAGCTCTAGTGTTTCTCGCTAAAACCATGCAACTTTAGGTAACACATCATTTACGTAAATTCATGTCATAAAGGTACAAATGTCTTTATAATAAATTAAATGCCTGCCTATATATGAAAAACAATTATTTGTTTCCCATACCATCCAATGCATGTTTAATAAAACTTTAATTTTGTTTTGTTTTTTTGCAGTGTTGTACAGTGTTCAGACAGTGTATCTTCTTTCTATGTATTGTGGTGGTTTGGCCCTAAGCGATTGACCAGTGGTGATGATATTGTATGAATTATGCTACCGGTTAGTTTGCCCACAACTTCCCTGACCTAAACACTCAACAATCCATCAGCTGCAATCCTAATCCTAACACTGTTACCTGACTCTTTGCTCTGTAGCTCGCGGTATACTGAGACGCCGCAGTATACCGCAAGCTGCTGCTCGCGGTATACTGAGACGCCGCAGCTGAAGCAGATCCCGACAATTATGTTGGGATCCGCCCAGCTGCGTGACTGACAGCTGGCTCTGCCTATCTAGAGGCAGAGCCAGCTGTACCCTCCCCCGTCCGTTCCGCCAGTCAGCGCTGGCGGATCGGAGTGGGGAGGGGGGGTCCAGCCCTTCCCCTGTCATGGCAGAGATCCGTGACAGGATCGAGAGGTGAGCGAACGCCGGTATGTGTTCGCTCACCTCCCGATCTACTAAGCCAACCTGTGACAGACTGTCACATTGTCACAGGTTGGCTAGAACTATTAGGTGAGTGAAAAGCACTCACCTCATAGTTCTCCTTTAAAGCAGATGTAAACCCTAACTGATTGACATTTAGTTCACTAAAGCACGGTCCATCATCAACAATCAACAAAATACTAATTTTAACAATGTTTTCCTCCTTTGTTGCATCTCCCTGCTTCTGATCTCCTGCTCCCCTTTGCAAGCATGCTGTCTACCTGCATATACTCAAGCGATGGCTGCATGGCATTTCTCAGCCACACCATGCCTGCCTAATGTGGGTAGAAATGGTCACCTGTTGTCTCTATCAGAAGCCTATGTGACAAGTGTTAACCAAAACAAATATCTTGTGATATGACTTGCTATATACAGTAAGCCTCCAGATCTACAAATATTTACCCGGGTAAAGAGGGTTAAAACTCAACACAACAACAGGCATTTATTGTTATAAATGGCAAAGGCAAACCAGCAATGAATCTACTTATCTATAAAGAAATTATTTAGAAATAGGACAAACATATTTAAAGTTACAATAAGTTCAGGATTTAAATCTTAAAAATACATTTAAGTACCATGACTATTAACAAAAATCTATCTTATTTGTGTATCACTCAGCTGTAGAGCCTCAAATCATCTCTGAATTGGAGCTGACATTGTCCTTCTTTCTGGAGGGTGGCTACTTTTTTCCCTATGGTTCTTGTGTGTATTGTAAAGTAGCCAACGCTCCAAGCTCGTTCCTGTGATGGGCTACAATCTTAATACAAATTAGTAAACTAAACATGAGATTGCAGTCCATCACAGGAGTGATCTTGAAGCGGTGGCTACTTTACAACACACACAGGGACCATGGGGAACAAAGGTAACCACCCTCCAGAAGGAATAACCGTGTCAGCATGAATTTGGAGATGATTTGAGGATCTACAGCTGAGTGATACACAAATAAGCTGCATTTTTGTTAATAGTTCAGGTACTTGAATGCAGTTTTAAGATTTACCTCCTGAGCTTAGTGTCTTTTTAAATATCTTTGTCCTATTTCTTGTATTTCACACTGTTGCTGTATTGTTGGTGCATCACTTTAAGTGCAATGATATACCCTAATAATTACCAGATGCATTGTATGTGGGTGAAACAAAAGACTAATCTTTCCCTCCAGACTCTGAACTAATATAGGACTGCTTTCTGAAGACATACATGGAGTGGCACAGGTAGACTTCTAGTAATAATCTTATCCAATTCAAATAGATCTCTGGGGATTGAATACTTTAAAAAAAAAACTCAACTCCGTTCAATGCAAATAACAATCTAACTGCCAAGAATTCTGGAGGATACATTAAAAATCCACAGCTATTTATAGGGCTTAACCCAGGTCCACCCCAGGTATTCATCAATAAATGGCTGGCTAACTTTCTTACTTACCTAAATAAGGGGATACTTTGAAGCTGGTAACAGGAGACAAAAGTGAGTTTGTTCTCATTGTCTAGATAAGCAAATCTGGTACTGGCTTGCTTGTGTGGCCTATTGTCCTATAATTAGCATACTGTATCATCTGCAATTAACAGGGTACACCCTGGCAGACCAATAATTACATTAAACAAATTACCAGAAGCAAGCACAGAGACAGGAAAAAGAGATCTATTCTTATTACCCCTACATTCACTCTAACTAAAACAGATTTAACATCAACAATTATTTACATTTGTCCATGGAGATTTTACATAAACCTCATATAGTAACACAATACAGAAGCACAATTGGGAGACAGAGACACAGGGTTGTCATCCTATAACAAGAAGCATGTTTATACCAAGGCATTGTACATACTATCAGGGTTATTCACAACGCTGCTGAAGGTAGCCGTATGAATAACCGACCTGAAGTGAAGTGAACCGAACGCTATTCGGCTATTCACTTCAGGCTCGTACAGCTGATTTCAGCCTTACATCGGCTCAATCAGCCGTACATCCGCTTGCTTCGGCTGGCTTCTGAACTGAAGGGCTTAGGCGGCCGAAGGATCAGCCGGAGTTGGCTGAAGGATTAAACCCCAGTTAAGTACAAGAACATGGGCATGATGATTTGAGGAAATTTGGTCTATAAACTAGAAACCTGTAACAATTATATTTGATCCTTCTGCGGGTCTGTCCAGTTAAACCAGCCTATAGTCTGGAGGATATGGTTTGTTTAATGCACACCTAATCCATAGAATTGCTGCTTTGTGTCAAGTGTGAATTGTTAACCCTTTCCCTGCCACCGACATAAGGGATACGGCGAAACACAACCACGTGCAGGTGAAAACGCCATTAAGCCTTACGTCTGTGCCTTTTACCCTTCTGCTATAAGCTCATGGTCACTTTAGCGACCATGAACTTATAGCAGAAGGGTCCCCCTCAACGGTCCCCTGTAAAAGAATAGCTGACAAGTCGATGATGAGAGCTATTAAAATTCAGCAGCCCCATACAGCCGCTACTACCGCTGCCAGCATCTGACAGCTTCTCCTGCCCTCTCCTCCATGCCCAGAGCCGCTCCATGCTGGGATTTTTGTCTCATTGGATCCCTGCTGCTTTCCCCTGTCTGTGTGGGCTGAGGCAGCAGGGATCCAAGGAGAAATAGCCCTCTGAAGCCGGCGGGGGGCAGAGGAGGAAGCTGTCAAACCTCAGGATGCCAAGCGTTGAGGAGAGAGAGTTGCAGGCTGTCAGATCCTGGCCAAGCTGTTCTGTGCGTAGCTGAGTGGCTCAGGATGGAGAGCGGAGGATCAGTAAATTTGTGTAATACTGAGCCTTCCTTGTGCAGCACAAACACTGGAGTGATCGCTGATCACTCCTATTTTTTTATACAACTGGGGGCATAGCATGTATCCCCAGTTATGAATGAACTGGTAGTGCTTTACATCACTTCCTACTCATTTATGACTGTCTGAATGGGTAGAAGCACCTCAGTACAGAGATTGCTATCCATTCATAACTGGTTGATAGTAAATATGTACTATCTCCAGTTTGTGAATGCATGGGAAGACTCTGCACTGAGTGCTTTTCATTAATTCAGAGCAGAGGCTGCAGTAAAGGAGTTTGAGGACCATGTGTCCTAATTTTTTTCTATTTCAACAGGGAAATGTCAGGTGTCTGTTTTAGACAATTCCTGATTCCAACAGCTGTGCAATAGGAGGATATGATATATCCGTGGAGGTATTTCAGACAGAGGAGGCCATAGCCGAGATATGTCTTGCAAGAGCACCAAGCCTAACGCCTATAACATGTTTCACCCCCACCGGGGCTTCGTCATCAAGGGCGTAATCTAGCAATTCCTCCTATTGCACAGCTGTTGGAATCAGGAATCCACAATTAAGGAAATCAAGCACACACCATCAGGCTGTCCACCCCAACATTGGGCTTCTATCCTGTCTAGGATGTGGACACTATACAACCAAAGACAAAGGTTCAGTTAAGGCTAACCGCATCCACGGTGAACATTTGAAAAGCTGAAATAAAGATATCCTTTCAGTGAAGATCTTTGGCATATGCCGTCTACATTGAATAAATCCGAGATAAGGATAACTTTCTCCTGAACCTAGTTTGTCAATAGCCCGGATCATTGTGCAAGTGAAAAACTCCTTTGTGGACGTACACTTTTCTCTGAGGAAAAGCTAAACACTACCGTACCATTTAAGATCTTTTATATTGAAAAGATTTAAGATCTTTTCAATATAACATGAACGTTTTTTTTTGAATTTTTTTTCTCCCCTTTCATACACGTGTATGTTAACCCGTACCTGTGCTGGAGGATTTAATCTCTCTTGATTTTCCGAGAAAATCTCTATCCAAGATAACAAAATAGAGTATAACATATATACGAGGCTTAAATATCGCATAGAGGTATTGAGAAGGTGGGCCATATACCACATATTTTATATACACTAAAAAAAAAAAAATTAAATAAAAAATGTTTTCAAAAAAAATGTTTTTCATATTTAGCCGAGCTTTTGTCTTATATGCATAATATATGTCTGTCTGTTTTTTTTATATGAGTGCATTTTTAAATTTAATTATCTAATAAATTAATACATTTTACTACATTTTTTGAAGACTTTTTGAGTCATGGTGGGATCCCCTCAAAGGGGGTAAAACTTTGTTTCTGTTATAACTAAAACAGGGGACCTAGCATAAATGTATATACTTAGTATTGTTACGAACGATTTACTTTGTTAACCTCCCTTCCCCATTTATATATCTAAATTATGGTTTAGTAAGTTAAACGATATTAAATGTATCGGAGACCTCATTAGCGCTATCAAAGGTTCAACTACTAAATTTTCATTATACCTGGTTCTATTGCAATGAATTTCTCCTCACGGAGGACGATCGCAATTTTCTGAGCTCTTGAGGGAGTGCTCCCATTGTCCCTCCACCCATCCTTTGTGTTTTACTTTATTTCCCCTTTCTTTCTCTCGACTTCTTTTCCTCTTCTCTCTGCAAATCTTTAATGGACCTAATGTTCTTTTCTATATGGATTACTCCTGGGATTTCTACTGTATGTTGTTTGTTGACCTCATATTTCAAAGGTTCCCCATTGAAGTTATAAGTGATAGTCTTATTCCAGTGTATATGATGCTTCTTTTCTGACTTTTATTGCAGTGTTTGTTTGGTTTTGGTTTCTTGCCTACCGGTTTGTCACTTGTTAAAACCCTTTCTTTATAAAGAATTTATAAAAAATAGATTAACTTCACTCACCAATCATGTGGCAAAAAATCCCTGTTTACTTATTTAATCTGAAAATTTGATAATTAAACTGACTCTTCACACATTTTATTGTGTGAACATTCTAAAATCCTTTAGTAAATCAACTATTCATATGAACACATGTATAAAAAAAGTTATGTCATTTATTCATATTGTAGCTACCAAAACCTTATTGGGGAATGATTTTATATGTTTTGTAGTTAAGTGAAATGGATTTTCTTTTGTTGTGTGCATTTCCTTTTAAATACTACTCATGCATGGCATCATTTAAATACATGCCATAATTTTACCAATGGGACTAAAAAGACACATGCTGGCTTCCTAATGTTTGTAAGCTAGGACACTGCTTTTTATGGCTTCAGGTGACAGTATATGATTGATAACATGACAGCATGCTTATATGAGATTTGTACTTTAAAAGCACTGACTTTGGCCCCAGTCTGCTTGGTTTGTTACCATCAGCTAACAGCTCCAGGGTTGCCATTTAAAAGCTATTTACAGCATTTAAACTCCTTAACTAATACCTCTAGCTATAAAACATTTTTTTATAGATATAAATTAGATATAAAAATATGTGTTTTTGTTATCTGGTTTGAAAATATGTTCTGCGAAAAAGCAAATGATATTTAAAGCTTGCAGAAGAGCATTAAAAAGGAAAACAGAATTGTGATTCATCAGATAGTAGCTGTCATTTTTGTAATGCACGCTAGCAAGTGAAAAACATTTAAATATTTGTTGGCTAGATTGTGTCTACAGTTGATTGACAGTTGTCACTGTATTTTATCTTGCAACTATGACCGTTCAGTACAGTAAAACTAAACCATCATAACTGCTGCCATGAAATTCTTTCCAATGTTCTATTTGGAAAACGTAATAAAGCATCAGTGAGACCTCATACTGAATATGCAGGACATGTTTGGAAATCAGTTAACAATAAAGATGTTGGAGTGCAGAGAACGACAGCAACAAAAAAGGTCATGGAGGACCTCTGTTTTTGAGGATTATTAAATTAACCAAATGCATTTTTCCAGTTAAGGGGTGATCACTTTACAAAATATGCTCCGATATGGGAAAATGGGGAACTTTATGAGGTAAACAAACTCCACGGATTTGAAATATGGAAGAAAATGGCGAATGAGACATTGGCCCAAATATATGGTCAAGGTGTCTCGTGCTCCTTCCAACAATTACAAGCAAATTATTTACTATCGAATGCTCAATTCTATAAATATTTGCAGTTGAGGCATGCACTTCCGGCACTTCAAGGTGTGCGTGAGGTCTGTACTAATGAAAGTATGGTTATAGATAAACATTTTAATGCAATTACGACGAGAGGATTTATTTCAAAGATGTATTCAAATTTACTGCCTGGGGTTCTGAACAAATCTCCTATGAAATGTAAAGTGGGCTGGGAACTGGATCTAGGGCCTCTAGAAGATACCCTCTGGAAGGAGGTGCTACTGTCAATCCAATTAGTTTCACCTTCTGCATCACATAAATTAACACAGCTCTATATTGTCCATAGAACATACCGGACCACTGAATTCCTATATAGGATAGGACTCAGGGAAGACTCTAAATGCCCAAAGTGTGGGTTTGAACCAGGTTCATTGATACATCTGCTGTGGAGATGCCCGAAGTTGAAACAATATTGGCAGGAAATAGTGGACATAATAAATATAGCCTTTGGAGTTCATATATCTAATACTCCAATTATATGTATTTTAGGTATTTTTGGAGCCTTGAAGGTGGAGTACTATACGAAGGTGGCTATAACGGGGGCATTGTTTGTGGCTCGGCTTAGAATAGCCTTTAGGTGGATTTCAGCAGCACCTCCCTCAGTGGAGGAGTGGAAGAAAGAGTTAGATAAAGTGGTTGGATATGAGGGAATTATGTTTAAACATTGAGGCAATATGGATAAATATGGTAAGATGTGGGATAAGTGGATTGAATATAGTAACGGAGTATGGTTATAATGTCTGTTTTATTTGGTACTGGTATTTTGTGGAGAAATGTAATATAGGCAATATGGTACGATGAAAAATTGTTTATTAGTGTTATTTGTTTTTGGTTTGTCTGTTTTTTGTATTGTTGTTTTAATTATGTATTTATTGATGTAAAAGTGTTTATTATGTTTTGTATTATCAAAATAAAAAAAGTATTAAAGTTAAAAAAAGGGGTGATCACCTCATAGGTGGTCTATGTAGTGAATGCACTGGAATGTACATTTTTCTGTGAAAATGTGGACCAGACTCCTATAGGATCTAGATGTAAGTAAATTGATTTAAAAAAAGAGCTGGATGTGTTTTTAAATGCACAAAATATAAATGGCTACTAATATTTGTAACAAATAACATTGTACAATGCTTTTCTAAGGCGTTGTCTAATTGTACTAGGGGTTTAGAATTTTTTTTTCAAAACTGGAGCAAATTGGACTACAGCTGATAAGCCTGCTTTGCCCTCCTCTTGGTGAAATGCAGGATTTGCTTTGGTTAAGTAATGGAAGTAGAAACTGCTGATCTAAATGTTTGTTTGGGTTCATGACTGGAAATATTAGAATTATCAGATCAACATAACAGAGGGTAAACTGGTGTTTTCAGAATGAACAATCATCAATATTATCAAACATATTCTATCAGTATAGATTTTCTCTAATATTATAATTTATTTTTACTGGTCATTTAATACATGTCATCTTTACTTGTAAAAACAATCTAAATCCATCAAACAGTTCAAGGTAATATTTATATCTTGCAAAGAAACTAAAATTTCAATTTTTAAAAATAAAACATTAGATCTTAGCTGGTGTTATTTATCTGTAAAGTTGTATCTCTTTGTAAATCATAATACTTTCATTTTGTTCCCTTTTATAAAGCATTTAAAATTTTGACCTCAATTAACTTGCTGTCATCTACAGGAAATAAATCCAAATGTTTTCAATAAGCAACATTTTAAAGGCTAAGCGACCACAAAGAAAGTAAGTGTTTTAGCCCTTGTTCACATAAGTGAATAAATATATTACCTTTATTTATTGTGTGTGAGCTCATTACTGGAGAATAAACTAAATCATGTACAAATGTTTATGCAGAAAAATGTGCTTCACTGAGTAATTGGCAGAAATCTAAAATCCAGCTTTGCTTTCATTAAAGCCATTTGGATTAACATCTTGTCCATATTTGAAGCTTAATCTTACCAGTTTTGCTTTGAAAAAGGCATTTTATAACTTTGATCAAGTCACTTTTGAATGTGAGAATGTCTTCCACAGGGATGGAGTTCTAGCCCACACTAGAGCACTTTGAAATCTAATTACAGAATAATAGATACATGTAAAATTTAAAGTCAGTCAACCAGCATTTGTCCAGACTTCTAACTCTAGATAAAATATATGCCTCGCGTTTAGCAGCAAACATGCTCACCTTTATCATGCTCACCTTTATCATGCTCATCTATATGTATCCTTAGTGACCATGGTCTATACAAGAAAATAAAATGTGGAAACTTTGATGTTTGTCACCAGAACATTGGCAAAGTTTTATCTACCTCTCTTTCCAGTGAAAACTCTAACATTTTGGATTTCTCTTTACCTTTTGCTCTGATGATAGTGGTCACTTCGATCAACAGAGATGGTTAATATACACAACAGGGACACAAACAAAAACTTTTGGATTTACATTCACTTCAATGATACATTGATTCATTCTGGATGTTGTGTGGGCCCAGTTATGACATCTGTAATACTTCATTTTTTTAAACACTTGGAACAGACTTCAGAAAGTACTGAGGCCTTTGGTTCAGCATACTAGCCAAGCCACTAGCATTTGCAAATGCAAAGTTAAGCAAAAACCACACATTTTAGAACTTATAACTGCACTTTCACAATAAAAGCTTGTCCCAGTAGGTTCTGAACAATTGTAATATGCGGGCTTACCTTGGGTCCATCCATGCCTGCAGCATGTGCAGTAATACACATGAAAATTGTGAATGGGCCCATATAATTTTCCTTTCAGAGCACACTATAACGCAGAATATAGATATTAAGTAGCTACATAAAAAAACTATTTTGTGCAGTAAAATGTATGCATTTTTACTCTTGAACATTTAACAAATTCTGCTGTTTTGCTGATACTCGCTCCATGGCTTGCACCAATAATCATCCAACGTTCAAAGGCTGTTAAATCGCGTTGTTTACCCATATCTTCAGAAAAATGTGACTGGGTACCTGCCACTGTGAGGCAGCACAGGCCAACCTGTCTTGCAAGATGGCAGACTTCACTAGCTGAAATGGGAGAAGCCATAAAGCAATTTTAAAGTAATTTTTGCAGGCTGGCATAGAGATTCTATGGATGGAGATGATTGAGTGACGATTTTTCAGCAGATGGAGGAGAGACACTTGTCTGGTCAAGGATGCTACTGAAGATGATAGGGTGAGGTTAGGAGACTTCTAGTGGTTTTTCAAGCTTATGTTTGCCATAAGCTTAGCCTCTCAAACCTCTCATCAGTCTTCAATCTCTATCACTTTAGGCCAGAGATGTTGCATCAGATTAAAAATCTTGTGGAGTGGGGGGAGAGGTGGAAAGAGAGGAGTGAGGAGGAGGAATGTGGGCCTTTTGCTGCTTAACAATATAATTTATGTACTGCTCCCACCAAGATATGTGATGAAGAATTATCAGGGTTATTCACAAAGCTGCCGAAGGCAGCCGTGTGAATAACCAACCCGAAGTGAAGTTAGCCAAACGCTGTTCGGCTATTCACTTCAGGCTTGTACAGCTGATTTCAGCGGTAAATCGGCTGAAATCAGCGGTACATCGCCTTGCTTCGGCTGGCTTTGGGTCTCTGTGTGGACGGACCATATATGTTTCTGCCTTCCGTGATCTGAAGATTGGAGGCATGCTGGCCATGAAAGGGGATCTTGCCACTGTCTGGAAAGGTGGCCAAGAGGTTCTTCTGTAGCACCTTTTCCAAGCGGCACATTTAATGCTCCTTCTAGGATGGCAGTATGAGATCTAGCATTTCCCCCTTGCATTGATCTCATCCCAACCACATACAACTAACTGGGTTTGGGTAGGATGAAACATACTCTTGAAAGTCTACCCTATGTTCTCCTTACTGCTAGCACCCCAACCCTCTTCATTCTCTTTCTCTTCCTGTGCCTGCTGCTGTCTCCACCTCAAAGAATTGGAGTAAGTTTTAAAAGAATCCTGCTGGCACTGAGAAAGCAGGAAGTCGTCCTCCTCTCCATCCTCCTGTGCCTCCAGTGGCAGCTCTATTGCAACATGCAGTGTGTACTCCAGCAGAAACACCAAATGGATTGTACAACTAATCACCACCTTGTCATGGCTCCCATTGTGGTCAACTCTTTGAAAGCTGACAAGATAGTGCATGCATCCTGAATCAAGAGCCACTGACAGGGTAAATAGAATGCCAGATCCCCAGAGGCTATCCTTATTAGTACTCACACAAGTACATACTGATGACTTACTGTTGCAAGTGCAGCCACTGTAGTATGGCCAACTTTAAGCTCCATCATGTAAGTGTATCACATATCAGGCAGTTGGCAGGCAGCATTTGTAGCCACAGAATTTTGGCCAGGTGAACACTCATTATGACCTCAAAAAGTGACCTTTACACCCTTCTGCCCCTGCTGTAGAACATCCCGGAAACCAGGGTACCTAACTAAAAACTGCTGCTTCACTAGGTTTAAGACATGTGCTAGGCAAGGCATGTGTGTGAACTTTCCTTGTCAGAGGGAGGAAAGCAGGTTAGTGTCCTCACGTACAACCTTGCCTGACAGAAGATGGTGTAGGGTAAGCCACCACTCAGCCTGCCTCTGAAGAGCTGGCAGAAACTCTGGCCGAGTGTGGCTTCCGTCTTCCAGGCATGCCACCTGTAAAACAGTTTTTCAGTGTTTTGTCTGGGATGTTGTGTAGACTATACAGAGCTTGGGGGAACTGGTGGTTGCAAGGAGTCACCAAATGAGGCTTTTGAGGAGGAGGGGGAGAGTTTACTTAGTTGTCATCATATTCAAGGTGCAGGATACAGAGAGTCACCACCAGCTGCAGCAGTGTACCTGCATCCTTCCCAGCCACCAGCAAATGTATCCAGTGTGCTGTACAAGGAGATGTAAAGTGCCTGACAATGGTTGCTGGACCACATGTCTGTGGCCATGCTGACTCTGCCGCTGAGGTCATGCTGATTGCCCCAGCAATGTGTTAAACTTGTTTTCAGAATAAATAAACCAGGCCTGGCTGCTGCCAACAGTCACAGGCAACACTTAAACCATATGATCTTGGATTACCTGGGGTCCAGGGCAGATTTGGACCAATTTCAAACTTTTGGGTTTCCAGGCTGGACCACTGGCTTAAGCTTGCACAGTGTGCATTGGAGCTGTTAGCTTGCCCTGTGACCAGTGTGCTGTCAGGAAGGGAATTCAGTGCAGGTGTTGGTTATGTTACAGAGTATCTAATCTGCCTGTCCCATGGCACAGCTGGCTGGCTCACTTTTTGGCTGGCCCCACAAAAAATGATTATACTGTAGAACATTTCCATCTCCTACTACTTCTGTTGGCCTGCCACTATTGGCACCATTTCCTGCTACCATTACAAGCTGCAGTCACCATCACCAGCTCTTTCCATCACTGCTGGCCTGCCACTATTGTCAGCTCCTTCTACTGCTGCTGGCCTGACACCATTATGAGCTCCTTCCACCACTACTTGGCTGCCAACATTACTATTTCATGCCACATCTTCATTCCTGCGACCTTTGCCATTACCTGCCACCATTACCAACTACACCCACCATTGCTGGCCTGCCACCATTACCAGCTTTTGTCACCACTTCTGCCTGCAACCATCACCATCTTCCGTCACCATTATAAGTTCCTTCAACCACTGCTATTACTATGTTCTGATACCGCTGATGGCCTGCCACCATATCCATCTCCTGCCACTCTTGCTGGCTTGCCACCATTACAAGCCCCTTCTACCCTGCTACAATTACCTTCTACTACCACTATTACCACTCCTCCCACTATTGCTGGCCTGTCACCATTGATCTGGCACTATAAATGTGTCATGTATAATTTTTCTGCAGTTTGGCATCAGCCGCAAAATTTATAACTCCTTCTACAGGGTCAATCTTGCATTGAGTCTTTAATTTGTAGGCCTATTCCAGTGATAAGCTCTGGAAGTGTCAAACATACTGTTTCCACTGCTGGGCCTCAGCTGCAAAATGCCTAGGGGTTTGCTGCAGGGTAAATTGTGCTGTGTGTCCTAGTTTTCAACCTATCCCACTGCTCTGGCATTAAAAAATATTTGTGATTTCTTTATTAAAACCTGCCTGATCTCTCATTGTAAAACTGAGGCCTAATAAAAGTGCCTACATACTGTGCTTGGAGCCAGTCCAATATTCTGCTGGCAATTTTCAGTGAAATAATATACTCTAATTAGAGTTATTCACAAAAGAGCATAAGGATCCAGCCGTAGCTTCGGCTGATCCTTCGGCTCGCTTTGGCCGCCTAAGCCCTTTGGTTCAGTTGAACCAAAGGACTGCTGTACGAGATATTCACAATAGCCCGTACAGCAGCCAAAGGCAGACGAGCAGATCAACCGAGCCGAAGCCTATGCTTCGGCTCGGCTGAGCCATAGTGACACCCCAAGCGGGGAGAAAGGTCAGCCGAATCTGACCAATCTCCCTGCAAAAGACAATAGTTGGGCAAAGCCAGCCATAATGTCATGGCTGGCTCCACCCAGTTGTTGTCTTTCAATGACAGCCCAGCATCTTTGAGGATACTGTGCTATCATTACATGTAAACAGTTGGGCGGAGCTAGCAGTGATGTCACCGATAGATCTGCCCAATTGTTTATATTTTGCAGCTATCTGTCAGAATGCCATTCTGCGGCAGGAGTTGCGCGAGTGTACGGGTTGGTCGGCGTCTTTTGTATTATTTCTTTTAAATTTTATTTAGTCGTTTAAAATTTTTAAGTCGTCATTATCGTGGACAACCCTGGACATCGTGATTGACCCTAGGATTACATTGGTAGATACATTTTAGTTTTTTCTACAATTAAGGATTGTTTTCTAAAAGTCTGGACTTATTATTTACAATTTATTTTAACCCTTTAGTGAATGGATAGAGGTACAAGTACCCCTTACACATTCACAAGGGGGGCACATCTAGGTGCCCCTTTATTAAAGGAGTACCCGATGTGAATAAGCAGCCCTGCCCTCACCCCCACAACCAACGCCCCAGGGCTTGTGGGGAAGAGGCCCTTGTCCCCATTGGCACGGGGACAAGGTGCTTTTCCAGGGGCGACCCTGGAAAAGCACCCTCCCAGTGCCGAGGGCATGTGGCCTGGTATGGCAAGGGGGGTGTGCACTCACTTCCCCCCTTTCCTGCCCCGCCAGGCCCGTGTTCGGATCAAGGGTCTGGTTGGGAATTTTAGGGGGGACCCCACGTCTTTCCCCCCTATTTTTGGGGGTGGGTTCCTGCTTAAGATTCCTACCAGACCTTAAAGTCCTGGTATGGCTTTAGGTGGGAACCCCACACATTTTTGTTTAACTTGTGTGGGGTTCCCACCTAGCTAATGGGTCATTGTGAATTAACGTATCCGCTCACTATATGAGAACCTACAATTCAACTCTTTCCCACTCCATTATATAATATGGTACCTTTGGGGTCACTGATGTCAACAATATATTATATAGAACCAAAACTACATGTTGCAGTACCTCTTCTCTTAAACACAGTTTTTCAGTAATGCAATTTCCATATGTATCTGCCCCCTGCTCCAGACCATATTGTAAAAATCTTGAAACTAAAAATATCTCAGTCACTGTCCCCTCCTCTTGGTTAATTATCCAAGCAGTTCCACACAAGATTCCAACCCATCCTCTGTCAAAGCCAAGTAAATGGGGGATAGTTTTGCCTTAACCCATATAAATGCTCTTTGTGCCTCTACTCCGGGCCTAAATTCTGGATTTTCCATGACAGGGGTCAAAGGGCCATAACATGCAGATATCTGAAGTCTTAATAAGTGCTTCCCAGACTTTTAACATAGGGGCAGACACATCGGGTGGATAACACTGTGAATACCTTAACACCATAACAATACATACCAACACAATACAAAAAAAGGACGAACCCCCCACAAACTCCATTCAACACCCCATTAGGCCTATTGGAAAAATTCCCGAAACTTGTTCCCCAGCACCCACACAAAAGAAATGCTCGCTGGGGTACTTTGCCTATGGGGGGTGAATGATGGCCTCTGCAATTAAAACTAACTTGGGAGAGAGGGCTACTCACGTTTTAAAGAGAAAAAAATATATACTTCCTCAATAAGGAAGGTAAAAAGGAACCTGAACTGCGGGGCTCTAAAATGGGTCCTGTTAGCCCTATGGGTGACTTTGCTTGTCCACAGTGGCAATGATCTGCAGGGGTGTCTCTGCCCCACTGGTCACTTAACCAGCTTGCTTGTTGTGGGCTCTGCACTGCCCAGGTGGGGTGAGGCCGCGGTGCACCACATGTATAAGGAGGTTGGACAGGGATTGGGTGACCTGTTCATCTATTTGGGGGTGGGGGGTAACCTTTCCATCCTCTATATGGCGGGGTTGACACTTTAAGTTGTTTGGTGTTGCAGGTGTTGGGCGCTGTTGAATGTTTTGCTGAATTCTAACATTTTGCCTAAAAAAAAAAAGGAAAAAAGAAAGAGCGGAGAGAAGAGAGAGAGAGAAGAGAGGAACGAAGAGATAAGAGAGGAGCAAAGAGAGGAGAGAAGAGAAGAGAGGAGAGAAGAGAAGAGAGGAGAGAAGAGGAGAAGAGAGGAGAGAAGAGGAGAAGAGAGGAGAGAAGAAAAAGGTGGAATGCAGGGCACACACACAACAGACCAAACCCCAAACACATTGCGGGGAAAAGCCACAAACACCTCCAATTAACACATCCCAATATCCTTATATAAATATATCTATAGATATATATATATCTATAGATATATATTGTTTCTTCATTCATAACACCTTAAAAGTTTGAATATGATTTAAATCATGCAATCATGTTAAGATTAAAGTGCACAGTTTAGGATTCGTCAAATCCACCTTACAATGGATTTGACGAATGACCTGTGAACCAAACCCAGGTGGATTCCCTTATCTCTACTCTCCAGTTATAAGCTATAGATAGGGCAAATAACTGGGTAATTATTTGACATCTTGTCTGTGGGTTTCCTCCCCACACGCTTCATCCCCTGTGGCATAAAAATATATATTTTTTAAATACTTACCTAAATTTGTGGTCATGAGACATTCCAGTCCTAGGTCTTCTCTCTTCTAACCTGTACCTGTCCACAACACCATCTGCATGATGTGGATACTTCCTATTGGCTAACCAAAGGTAAAAAAAAGATAATAAGGTTAGCATACTTCCAGGTTAGACATTTTCATACCCACCTATATTTGTTGGGTACTTTATTAAGAACTCTAACTTAGTTTGAGGAATAATGCCTTAATACTAACAAGAAAGATCATATTTCATGTCTATTTTGAAATCTTGTGCACATTCATGCTATATGAGGGAAAGGGAGAGGGACCTGGGACACTGTATAGAGATAGTGGATTGGGATAAAGCATGAAGGTGGGCATTTAAAAGATACTATAGAAGCTCTAACACAAGAACAAAATGACAAGATTTTGACTACCTGGTATTGATGTCCGGACCGTATAGCAAAGTTCGCCCCTGCTGTCTCAGAGATGTGTTGGCACTGTGAGGCTAGCAGAGGGAGCATGTTACACATATGGTGGGAATGTGTTAAAGTAAAGGCATAATGGCAGGGAATATTTGAGATATGCAGGCAAGTCACAGGGTGGGATATACAGGAGACACCTGAAGTGACCTTGTTATCGATTGTTCCAGGATCGCAACAAATGTTCACTCGGGAAATATTTTGCTTTCTTCTCCTGGCTAGTCAAGCTCCTATCTCTAGATTGTGGAAAATTATAATGTTGCACGCAATAAGAACGGATTGCAGAGGTAAATCACACTATGTGCATGGAGGAACTATCAACCAGATTAAAACAGCTTAGCATTTGAAGCAATGTGGGGCCCATGGAGAGAGTTGTTGGACTTGTCAAAAATAACAAAATACCTACTAACCTGAACCACAAATTAGCTGAGCCGATATACAGCTCTTTGAACAGGACATATAGAAGGGAAGGGTTATAGTCACTATTCTCACCCTTCCTTCCATCATGTAATAGAGGAAAAACTTTTTTTGTTTTGTTTTGTTGTTTAGTCTTGTCTTGCTTTTGTTTTTGTTTTCTCTATAGAGGCTGTACCCACCCTGGTCATTAAAAGAGAACATTGCGTGTAAATAAAATGGGGTTGAAAGGATAAAGAGCATGGAGATGTTGACTGGAAGGACATAATTTTGTAGTAAGATATACAATATACAATTGGTTTTTCTTATTCTCTTTTTTTGTTGTCTTAAGATTGTTGTTGAAACGTGTTATCTGTACATTGCTAAAAATTGGAATAAAAAGTTATTTTTTTAAAAATGACAAAAATAAAATCACCATATAGTAACACAATATATAAACATCTATAATAAGTGAGTATTCACCTAATAAATATATAAATATAAAATAATAATAATATATCAATTCACCAAGAAACTAAAAGAATGCATCTGAAAGCACCCTAATAATATATATATTATTTAGTATCTAACATTGTTAAACATTTTATTAATTGTTACTATTAATTGTCTTAGATAGGGCTTTTCAAATACAGTGTGAATGTGGATTGTGGAAATAAACTGTTAAGATATGACAAAGTTAATGTGGATGCATAAATTGCAAAGTTTGGTCCCTTAGGAATTTGATATGGACAGTGATATCTAGATTGCTTTGTAACATCAAGTGTTTGCTCTGTTTCATGCTTTGACTAAATATGGGTAAATAGGACCGATTGGTTTGGTTTGTTATACCCTGTTATATCCTTATACACTGTAGGATAGGGGACTTTTCTGGGCTACATGTATTTCAGGAACTGTTTAAAGAAAACCTGTATATTATAGGCAGGTTGCTTTTATTTGGCATCTCCTATCAAAAATGTTACTTGCCTGGTGGTCATGTTGACTCTCTGGCAGTGAGTATTAAAACTAGAGAATAGATGTAAAAAGCATTTTTAGGAGAAGATTAACAGTGGCAGTTTATGCATCTCTCAAAGAACAGGTTTCTGTTAACACAATAAAACAGTAAATGCACATATTCTTATACTGTAATAGTTTATTGGCGAATTTGTCCTAACTACAGCTTTCCTGTAAGTGTATGCCTTTCCTCACAATGTGTCACCCCTTGATAAAACAGTTTATAACATAAAAATGTCGCTAAGTATTAAGAACAATTTACATTGGTTCCATGCTACTTTATAAAATGCTGTTCTTGCCAATTAATCACTTAAGTAAGTATTGTGGATAATAAATCAATTTTCCCAGCACACATTTTCAAAATCTATATTAATAAGTACATGTCAAGAATGGACATCTTCCTGCTAACACTATGCTTTCATCATATAAATCACTTATCAACAACCTATGTATAACCTCTGGTTACTCCTCTGTAAAAAAAAAAAGAATTAGACATTCTTATGTTAATCACCATCCGATATGATGTCAAAATAACAGCTTGAGAAAAATGGTTCTGAGTACCTCCAAGTTATTTTTCTCTGCTGCTCATCATCTTCTGGCAGTTTAGAAAGCCGATTAGGGTAGTGCAGACTTCTCTTTCAGTTTGAACCTACATACAAGTATTTTCTGGATGATTTGTAAAAAATTAGGTCTGTGGGGAAAGTTGGAAGTATAGGCCACAGGCTACATAGGCTCGACTAGGGTATTTTAGATAATGCCATCTACAAAGCTGTGAATCTTACCCCTTTTCAAATGAACAATACAGACAGCATTAATAAACAAGACCACACATTACTTAGAATCTAGTAGCATAATGTAGCAGTCATAGCAGCATTATTACAAACTGGAATGAGCCTTATTAACAAAAGTAACACTCTAGGTCTATCCAGTAAAGTGCCAGAAAACCACAAAGGTCATTATAGGCACTTCATTAAAGATTTACTAATATATGTAGATAACCAGTATCATCAACCCCCAGTCCCACCATACCATCTCAGGGACAATTCAAAAACTAGCGTCAGATACAGCCTAAATTAGCAAAACAAAATTGTTGGCACGTTATTACAATTTGGTTTATGTATGACAACTGGATTAGTATTTATATATCATTAGTTTGGTTCTATCTTGGCACATTGTGATATTGCATTTTTAGATTTAATCACCTTATGGTTTTAGTTCTTTTGCAGATGATTTTCAGTAAGTATTTCTGGTGTGAGGCTATTTTTGATTAGTTTTTAGTCGATTTCACATACTATCAATAACTCTTACAACCAAATCAAACAATTTAAGGGTTCTACAAGAAAATATCCACTGAAACAAGGAAAACTAACTGTGCTTAGAAGTACAAACTCAAAACAACAAAGGCTGCCTGAGATACAGCACGTCAAAGGGCATTTACAACCTATACCTCCTTGACTTCCAACTGCTATTGTACTGTACTACCTCCTTACACAGACCATAAATGCCACCCCCGATCCTAAAGGTATAAGGACCAAAAATGTTAATACATCCTATTGCTATCAGTAACCATCACCAGACTGTGACAAATTCAAAATGAGACAAGTCAGACCTATGCACATGTGTAAACAGGGGGGCTTTTAATATAGGACATCTAAAAAATGAGTCTTCCTACCCTTCCAGTGGCTAGAGTTCCACTCTCGTTTCTTGATCATACTGGTATCTTTATGATCAGACCATAAGAATGCTAACTGAAGTGTCACACTGAACTGCATCTCTGATTTGGATAAAATCCTTACCCCATTTAATGAAAGTAATTCACTGATGCACATGGTACAGGTCACAGCAAATGCCACTTCAAACAAGATCTTCCAAAGAGCTACCTTCAACTTATTCTGTATAAAACATATCAAATGACACAATGGCAAATATCCAGAAATGTATGACCTGCAACAAAATCAAACAGTTTGAAGTTTGAATAGTCAACCTGGTACTTTATGATTCACATCATTTGGAAATACTACTTTAAAACTAATAAAGTAAACCATCAGAGCCAACCTGTGATCATCTGGGTAACAGTCATCTGCTGCATTTACCGCATTTTGCCATTAATGCCAAACCCTTGAATATGCTGACCAAGTCACCAACTATTTTACAGTGACCTTTTGCTCTGCTCCCACTGCCAACATTTGTAGCTTATCCATTTGAAACTGAGAAATATAATTGCTCACAAAAGCAGCAATGCTAGGCACAGGAACAAAAGCATTCAGACTCATAAACAGCAACACAGAGTACTGAAGAAGATTATTTGCTGAAGAAACAGAGGTTACAACATTGTTTGTTGCCAGAAACACTCTTATATAATTGCAATTAAAATTAATTTTGCTGTGATGGAACAATAAACCCTATAACTCAACTGAAAACACTAAGGAAAATAACCTAACATATGACAAGCTTTTTAAAAAATCCTCTGGCCCGAAGATCCGGGATAGGCAGGTCTGATATGTTGTTTTGCACATGTTTTTAATGTGATTTGTATTGCTTTTTAAAAAAAAAAAATATATATATATTTTAATTTACAGGTCGCTCTATGATATATGACTTGATTTGTGAGCATTAATGAAACAGGGTTCCAAAAGCATGAGCATAAGAAGGAAGATCTTTTTCAATCTAAGGGCTGGAAACGCCATTGAAAGTGTGTGGTTTGGAAAGAAGCTGGAAATCCTTGGATTTGCATAGGCGCTTGTGACCGTATTTCATAAGAGAATAAGGTCCTAGCAAAGAGGTGAGTGGCATATATTGTTTGAGCATGGGTGGAGGGAGCACTGCAAGATCATTAATCACACAAATAGACACAACCATGGATATTTTAGTGAGATTTGAAGTAACACAAGATAACAGCATTTGTAAAAGAGAACTTGAGAACACTGGGAAGGAGAGACAATTGATCTAAATAATTGAATTCACACTTTTTTAGGACACATAGAATATTTTATACATTTTGAAGGAATTGTCACATCGTGTTTGTAGATATTATTTCACAGATGATGTTGCACTGTATTTACTGTATGTAGGATTTTTAAATTCACTTTCAAGTTTAATTTGGGAGTTTATAGCGCAGCTGATTTGAACTATCTAGTATAATGCCAATATTGTCAATATTGTTTTATTTCCCTTTCTAATAAAAGAGTGCAAGATTAGCAGGTATGGGTGTAAAACAGTAAATACCTCTTAAAAGTAAGTAATAGTTGTTCCACTTTCCAGTGCAACTAAGTGCCTTATGCTTACATATAGTATGTCTTTTTTCTCACCATGGAACTGAACAGAGTGGAGGAGGAGTGAAGGAAAAGTTGGCATGCACTGCTGAAGGGACAATAAAGTCAACGTGTTGCTTTGTCCTGAATGAGGGGATTTACATAGCTTACGGTTTTAGCAAATGGAGCCTAGCCACTGCATCTCTGAAACCTTAGTGGACTAGAGAGGCATTTACATTGCATAATGGAAAGACTGTGGCTATACATTTACTTTACTTTTAAAATTTCAAATTTACATGGTTGTCCTCTGGGAATTCAGGGCACGGTGGGGCCAAACAATAATGAATAATGGGAATTAAGCTTTGCCATTAGAAGAATGCATGCCGTGTCACAAGTAAGCAGAATATAGGCCTTGCCAAAACTTTCGGAAAGACACTAAGAAAGATCTTTTACCTTCACAGTAATCATGTAGTCTCTTTATAATAGGAAAAGCTGTACCCTAGCAGCTGTATACTGTATGTGTGTAAGTTTAAGGCTTATCACCAAAAATTAAATTAAATGATAGTAGATTCCAGTATGAAATACTGATACCATAAATAGCTAATGTCACTTAGTAACGGCAACGTTAACTTCATATTTTTAAATTGTTGCATGTATCATTTCTCCAGGGGCCAATTCCCTGGACAAGCTGCAGCTATTTTACCCTACTGCAACATCACAGATCACTCCTGCTGCTCCCACAATTGCCTTTCAAGAGCTCTTCTGAAGCCTAGAGGAATGATGTAGGACTGCACATTCACAAAGTGGCCCAACAGTTAAGTGTTGGCTGTTTTTCAACATGTATTTAAATATAGACCTTTCTGCCAGCAAAAGTGTTTTTATTAGTAGCTTCAACATTCACCTAGTTGCTAGGTTGATAACAGAGTGTTAACTGGCAAGCTGCTGAAGAGAGAGCCACCCACTCCTTCACACAATTTTGTTAAATTCGGACATTCGGATACATCTGAATTTCCGAATTTGAATGTGTCCAAATTAGAAAGAATCCGAATGTCCCTTTAATAAAAACTAATTTGAGAAAGTCCAATTAATCTTACATTTGACTTCTGCGATCAAAAGGGGGTCACCAAGCCAAGAATGGGCTTTGATCATTTAGCAGCAGTAAGAACATGTAATATAAGTTTGAATTGTTAAGTGGTGAGTCTGATTGGTCTAACATTAAGGAGGGTAACTTGTAGGCAAGGGGATATACAGTATGTTTACCCATTAAAACATATTATTTTATAGATCTTAACCTGGAAAAATTTACTAAAAGGCACGTCCACCACATGTGCATATAAGTTCCGCTTGCCTGACACCCTCTAAGGCAATTGCCATGGTAGCCTGGCCTAAAATGCATTAGCTGGATAGGTACTCTATAACAACAAAAGAGTCCGTTGTAGTTGGTTTCAAGAGCCAGGGCATTTTTAGAGCAGGCCTTTGTGGATTCCTATATTTGGGACCAAGTCTCTTTATCGATAGTGAGGCCAAGATCTGCCTGCCAGCTATCTATATAATGGGGTGGGGTGAATCTGTGGGGATGAGGAATAAAGTATAGAGTAGTGAAATAAGACCTGATGTATGTGGGTTTTGTTTGCAGATTCTTTTGTATGGGGAATGATGTGGAGTGCTTATATGGAATTTAGTCTGGGATTGGATAAAATGTTTCATTTGTAGATATCTAAATAACTCTGCAGGGGGCAATTTATATTTAGATTGTAAAGCAGAAAAGGATAAAACACCAAGATCATCTATGAGTGTATGAAAGTGGCTAATGTTTTTGTCCAACCAGTTTTGAAGTGAGAGGGGGAAGTCGAGGTTTGAGGGGGAGGTGGGATGATGAAGAAAAGAAAGCAAAGGGAGATGGGGTGAAAGTAGGCCATTGGAATATTTTAGGGAATCCAAAATCTTTAGAGCATGGGAAGTGATAGGTTATTGATAGCAATAGAGTTTGACCCCCCTCGCTACAAGATAAAAACCCACAACGGGGTCTCTTCAGCTGTTTGATATTTAGTTACAGTTGCAATTTGATAATAGTTCTGTATATGTGAAACCCCCAAGCCCCTTGACAACCTAGTATGGAACATAGCATTTTTAGGCACCCGTGTTTTTTTTTTTCCGTGACCATATAAATTAAAAATATACCTTTATAAAAGCCTAAATATATAGGGGGATAGGGGCCTAAATGGATAAAAAAAAGTTTGGGAAGAAGTGCCATTTTATTTGCTGTGATTTTCCCAAGCAAAGAAAGGCTTTACATACTCCAAAGTTTGAAGAGATTATGGAGTTTAGTTAAAAGGGCAGGATAGTTGGCCTCATATAAAGGTAGATTAGAAGGGTGTGAGTTCTATCCCTAAGAGAGGCACAAGGACTCCCAGTGAAATGGGAATTGTGTTTTTATAGATTGGGCTATGTGTATGGGTACTGTTATCTTAAGCAATTTAGATTTGGTAGGGTTGACCTGCAATCCGGAAATAGTGCTAAAAGATTTTTGGAGGTGTATTAAATTAAGAAACAATTGGATTAGAAAGAAGAGGAGGATATCATTTGCGAAAAGACATAATTTATGATGGTGACCTGCAATTTGAATGCCTATTAGATCAAGATGATTGTAAATGAGAAGAGCAAGGGGTTTGATTGCTAAGGCAAACAATAAAGGAGATTATGGGCAACCTTGGTGTTTTCCTCTCCGTATTGGAAATGATAGGGACCCATAAACGGCATTATTCACTGAAGCGGATGAGAGAGAGAGTATAACACAGTGTAACGGTCCCTCCCGTATGGGTAAGTATCTGGATCCCAACTGTGGAGGTTCCCCTTCTATTGGAGGAAAGGAGTCAGTTAAGCAGCTTGCCCCTCAGTACCCTGTATTTGTATAAGGTGGAGAGGGAGCTGCATTACATCATACCCTTGGTGGTTAGGAATGGTATACCCCTGTGCTGACTGAATGGTAGCAAGCACAGGATAAATTACAGTTGCATTCACAAGGGGTTAATGGCTATTAGTTCCAACTTCTGGTAGAGTGGCAGACTGATATATGCAATAAGGTTCATGGAATACTTAGCAGGTATGCTATGCAGGTATGCAGGTTATTGGAAGATTGGCAGAGTGATATGCTCAATAAGGTTCATGCAATACTAAGCAGGTATGATATGCAGGATATAGGTGCTGATGACATCTATAGTACCACCGGGGAAGTCATAGTACAACAGGTGGACAGAACTCCATCACTAGCAAACAAACAGCAAGTAAAGATCTTCTACAGCAACCTGGCAATTCAGACTTATAGGTATAGGTTGAGCCTCAGCCCAAGTACTCGCGGTCTGCACAGCGGCTCCTGTTGCTAAGTCCTGGCTCTTTAGGAAGGTCCTGGTAGTATGGCAGGGTTGGACACTGGTTCATCAGCATCCTGCTACAACAACAGTAGGACGCGATCAATTAGCGAGCAGTGGCTTTAAGCCGGCTGCTCGAGTGAGAAGGGGCGGAGTCCCGCAGTGCGCCTGCGCAGACCGGGGAATCAGCTGACAGGTGAGACAGCAGAGAGAGCCGCGGTGCATCTGCGCAATGCGATGCCCGCGGTCTCACTCTAGAAACTCTATTGCTACGGTGCGCCTGCGCAGGACGCCGTCGGGGCGTAAACTGGTACGTCTATTACACACAGATAGCCAAGCCCTCTGGCGCACCCACACAGATTTAGAAGGCTGGTTGCAGCACAGAGGTTCAGGATACAAAAGCAGACAGGGGTGAAGCCTATACACAGACAGTGGTTCTGGATACTGAGGGACACAAAGGTATCAGTCCAAACAATAGTGATATGAGTCAACAACAACATGGCTATGTGGAACTCACTGAAGAGTGAGTCTGCGTAGAAAAAGCAGCCACACAGGAGGACAGACCCACAGGTAAGCGCTGGTGCAAGGGCTCCTGAAGGAGATGATAATAATCTACTTGCTAGACGTGCAAGACCTCACTGGGAGCACAAGGGAATCCAAAGGCACACAGGGAAGAAGGCAGGTAGTAGCAATTCACAGGGATCCAAGGGCAAGCGATACAAAGGGAATCCAACAGAGTTTAAAGACATGTTGCTCGAACGTCGAGCAACAAGTGAACTAAACATTTAACACTGAAGTTCAAAATGGATTGGCAGGAAGCCGAGCACCTCAGACAGGAGGCAAAACCCGGTGCCGGATCATGGCACAGGGAAGTGTGACAATTCCAATCCAAATCCCCATTGTTTCAATATGTGAAAAAGATATGGACAGGACAGGGAATCAAATGCTTTCTTCATGTCAAATGACAAAAGCATGAGAGGGATGTTGCATTTCTATTAAAAGACATGTCATGCGGACATTATCAATAGCTTGACCACACGGCATAAAGCCAACTTGATCTTTGTGTATTAAGTCAACAGCGTGTTGGCAAGAATTTAGGCTAATAGTTTAATATCTATGTTTAGAAGTGAAATTGTCCTAAAGTTAGTCCAATTAGTGTCATCTGCATTGGATTTAGGAATCATACATATGGTAGCCGTTAAGGATTCTAAGCAGAAGTTGTTACTAGGGATGCGCCGATACTAGTATCGGTGCCGATACCGAGTATTTGGCCGAGTACTCGTACTTGCCCAAATGCTCCAATACCTTCCCCGATACCCAGAACTTCTAGTCAAAGGAAAATTTCCTCTGACCAGCAGTGCCGTAGGGGGACCAAGAAGCCCACTTCCAGTGCAATCAGGAAGCCGGGTGGTGAGTAATGACCAGCCTTCCGGCTTCCTGGTTCAGAATTTTTTTATTTATTTGGTAAAACATGAAAAAAACTGTAGTCATTTTATACCACCAAAATAAAGCTCTATCTGTCCCAGAAAAAATATATAACATTCAGTATGGTATAGTATGGTATAAATGTCAAAGTACCTCAGCACTGACTATTGAAAAATGGCCTGGATAGGAAGGGAGTTTAACACCCCCCCCCCCCCCGATTTTTAAGTGATTAAGTAATGTATTTATTTGTTTATTATTTTTTTAAATAAAATGAAAATGTAATTCACCTGTGTGTTCTCTGTCCATCACATCTGTGTATAATAAGATACTTTAAATGCATACCAGCAGTGTTTCACAATGTCCCAACTTGGTTAGTGCTCAGATCGTTTTTAGGGCCACAGAAATCAATTTTTTTCTAAAAAGTCTTGCATGTGCTGGGTTTAGCCATAGCATAACATGGCTGTCATAGGGGCATGTGCCAAGTTACAGAGGATAACCAAATATTTATATATTTCTTCAATAAATGAGCTTTAAAACAATCCCTCAATTACCCCTCTAGCTGCAGATATTGTGGAGTAAACTAGGGATGTCCCGATGCCACTTTTTCAGGCCCAATTCCGATGCTAGCATCGGTATCGGGACATCCCTAGAGTAAACCATCATCAAATATAGCAAAGAGACTCTGAAGACAAGCTGACAACACATGCTGTTTGTTTACATTATAAGGCTGGACAACTTCCAAGTCCCTGCCGCCAAAGAAAATAAGATTATTTTTTCTAATTTCCCTATAGTACCTACTGCTACAGAGGTCAGTGAGGGCTATATTTAATAAGGAGATGAGCTGTGATTACTGTGCCTCTGTTTTTAAATTTAGAGATTAACTTATCCACAGTGCTTTCAGCTACATGGATTTGTTAAAGCTAATTTGCTGATTGTTAAGAATGTTTGGATGTACATAGCCTGGTTTAATAAAAGTATGTATATACATTTAAGTACTTATATACATTTAAGTAATATCGCTCAGCATGTTGTTCTAATTAAGGTAACATTGTTAAATCTATCAAAATGTTTCTAGTCATACAGTAGCTAACTCCACATTCATTAGTTATGATCTCAGGGTTAAATTTGTTCATGCCAAATTGCTTCATTGATTTGTATTTACCCCTGATTCATTTATTGACTAAACCCTGATTTGTCTTTACTTATGAACATTACTTTCTAAATTGTAATAGGTGTCTTTATAAATGTGATGTAATGATAAGTGAATACCACTACATTCTCATATGAATGATAAACAAAATATTTAAGTAAACACAGTTTTACATCTTTTCAGTGACTGCACAGTTTGAAAAAAAACAATTTAGTCATACCCTGTCATTTAAATCAAGACCACCTTGTAAATTGGTAGAAAATATTTTAAAGTTTAATATGAAATACTTATATTTTCTTAGTAAAAATATTCTTATCATAGCTAGGTTTTTTAGAATGTATAGAGAGATATCAAATTCGACTGCAACCTAAGACCTAAAGGAAGACTTTGATACTGTTTTATAATGACATATAAAAACAAACGATTGTAGAATATGCCATCACAAATTCATGCTTTCGAGAAATTTGCAGTAATTTACCATTTCATTATAGCCGTAACCATTCTGATTTAAATAATATTCCCAAATTCAGCTGCGTGATGAATTAAGCATTATGTGATACCTTCCTTCTGTATAATGATATTTCTGAACAAATAGAGTCAAACTGTGTAACGTAAAACATAGACAGGGTTTTTTTAAACAGCAAAGTCAGTTTGATGTCACTTGGGATCAGTATTTCTTAGATAACAAAATACCATCCAGGCTGGAGATTTACATCTTTACTCCATATTTCCCTCTTGACGTATTTCTTATCACAGGATTTTAACTTCCAAACAGTTGAGCAAGAGATTGAAACTTCTTGCAGCTTGAATGAAAACTCACTTCATTTTTATCTAGCTTCATTTTATGGGCAAGCTTTTTATATATAGTCTTTTGAAAGAACACAAAATATCTTTTTGTCTTTTAAAGAGGGAATGGGTGATTTAAAGTGATTTGCTAAACCTATTTAAATTCTGTATGAAGTATAAAAAGGTTTTTTTTGTGACATCTACATAAATTTTAAAAATATTTACACCAAATGCTTTCATAATTAACTATTTTCTATAAGTCAGAGTTTTGGGCAAAGACTGAGCATGCGTAAAAGATTAGTATGGTTACATTTTTTTAACAGAAAATGATGAGTCACAGTTGCTGAAGACGTGTGGTACTGTAATATGTTAGAACTTTACTAAATTAATGAATTTATAAATATTTAAATCTATTATAATCTGCTAAAATAATTTTACCTGACATCACAGTAGCATGGACTGCATTTATTCTTTCTGTCTCCTAGCCAAATAGTCCTGTGTTGCCTACCCTTCTTGGGCTGATGAGGTAGAGGCTGAAAGAGAAATTGCCCATTTTATATTGGTACATAAAGAACCTATATCTCAAAACCTGAAAATGGTTTGCTTTCACTATACTCTAGGGCTCTTTCCTGTGTCCTGGCACAAGTGTACCTGCCCTGTGTATCCCTTTAGTTGAGCACTGCGCATGTATGGGCTTGGGTAAGCACTAACCTCCTAATTTGTCTATACCCCTTAAAAGGACACCAGTGCCCACATTTTAGTTCTGAGCTGGAGCTCAGAACTGCATGTACACGCCTGCATACCGCATGTAATCGTATGTGATATGATTGCATGCAGTTACAAAAACAATCACTATCCCTGGATAAACAATCGTGTATCCAGGGAGAGTGATTGATTCCTAAATGCATGTAATCCTTTCACATATGATTACATGTGGTGTGCAGGCGTTTACATGCAGCAGCTGTCACCCGATCATTAATTTGAATTGGTGACAGTTGCCGAATGTAACATGTGCATACATTAAAACTAGTACCATATATAGTAGCGGCCCCCACTGTACTAAAAAATGTGTCCAGTGGCCCCCGACTAAATTAAGTTTGAGACCCCTGATTTAGACTATTGTTTTACACTATTTTTGGTATTAGCTGGTTTAGTACAAAGGATATATCTGCCTTATATCATCAAAAGTAGCCCTTTTGTGTTCCAAATGACTTTGCTTAGACTGATATTAATGATATTACTCTACTGCAGACAGGAAGAAGAATTTTTCTAGACTACTCTTCCCAGGTGGTCAGACTACAACATTGTAACTATGGTAAGAAAAAGCAGCAGGGGTCTGATCTATGTAATGCAGAACAGAAAGCAGCCATTAACTGCACAGGAATCAGGATTTAAATGATAGTGTCAATACCGACCCAACATCTCAATCCATGAAGTAGATGTTGAACCTGGATAATGCCTGAATAAAGATTGCATTTATCTTTCAGGAAAGAAAAAGAAGAAGCAAGCATTGTCAGGGGGATTACAGTAATCTCTGTGAGAGATAATTAAAACCTGTAAGTGTTATACTTATACATTACTTAGCATGCATACACTGAACAGGAAACAATATCTCATGCTAGATCCACTTGCTAAATAAAGAGTCATGGCCTGCCCTCAAAGCTTAATCCAGAATCACCCATCACCTGGAGAACAGCTGACCATACACTGTTCTATTTTTTTTTTCTGTCAACCCGCAGGCTGAACAAAAAAAATAGAGCAGATTCCTCCATCAACGCTATGGGAGTGTTGGTTGAGGAATCCCTCTTATTTCCTTTGCATTCTAACTTTTCAACTTTTATTTATTAGCTAAGGTTAGACTATAAATGAAGGAACATAAAATAAAATGGCAGCATATATATCCCTAATAAGATACCTTAGGCTAGCATAGAAATTATTGAATATATATTTACCCAAAGTAATCACAGTGAATCACCAGCACACATAAGATTCAGTTTCAATTCTTTATTGATGCATTTATTAAAGAATGTCACATCATATCATCAGAGGCTAACGTTTTGGGACCACACAGAGACCCTTCATCAGAGCGACATAGTGACACTGAAAAAAGATCCAAAAGCGACTATATTCAAACAAATTAAGGCTTCATGCAAAAATGTAAACACTTCTAAGTGTCCTTTGAGATGAAGCAATTCACTATCACAAAAAAAGTAAGTAAAACTCACATTTTTACACTCAGAAGGATTCAGTGGAAGATAGCTCACAAACAAGATGAATATGATCCAAAAAGTGTAAAACAGTTTATTACCGATAAGGATTAAAGGCAGAAACACACTTTCACATAGGGAGTGCATCACAAGAACTATGAATATAGAATGTAAATACAAGCAGGCTCCTCAGCAAGAAAAACACAGAAGACACTATTTCAGCTAACTTTCATTAACTCACATCCTGTAGTATACTATTGCCCAGCTAGCTCAAAACTTCTTGCAAAGTGGGACCAGCAGAAATTACATATTACATGAGGACATGCCCATTTTGTCACTTAGATTTTGTTAGAGGAATCTGCAAGGTACGTCTAGACTCACAGTAACTGAAGTAATAATGCAGTATTAACCCTTTCCTACCCTTGCACCAATGAATGCCACCATATGACATACATCTGCCATCAGAAGAAATGTTGCCACTAATATAAAACCTTGGTTGTTTAAGAGAAAACTAAATTAAAATCCATGAGACAAATGAGATGTAATTATGTAAAATGTAAATCAACACACAACAGCCATTCTAATAATGCTTTTATGGGTAAATATTCTAAGGCAATGTCAGCATGCAATATGTATGAGCATGGAAGCACAGAAGGTTGCCCACAGTGTTTCTTACCATTGGTTTTCCTTGCTCAGTCTCCTGAGATATAAGCTGTTGTCCTTAGTTTGGGGTGGGCTGGGGTGTGACAATGTCACAATATTTTATTCACACAGTGAGACATTTTAGGCCCGGTATTTACATTTAAGATTTTTTGTATTGTGTGTTTTAATACAGTGAATATTTTGATACCTATCCCTTATACCATTTCTTGTTTTTATAGTTTTAAGTATATGACTCCGTTTTGGATAGTGATATCTACACACATTATACTTCATTATTCTTCACAGGATTTAGAGTGGGAATGTTATTTTATCGTTGTTTCAGAGGAAGATTTCCCTTCAACTGGGCATCATTCAGCAAAGCAGGCAGCAGAGATTTATTAACCCTCTTCTTATAGGGATATCTTTCTGGGCAGTTTTATTTAAAGGAGAACTATGAGGTGAGTGCTTTTCACTCACCTCGTAGTTCTAGCCGACCTGTGACAATGAGACTGTCACAGGTTGGCTCAGTAGATTGTGAGGTGAGTGAACAGGGGAGGGGCTGGATTCCCCCCTCCCTGCTCTGATCCTCCAGCGCTGACTGGTGGAACGGATGGGGGAGGGGGGCGGGAACAGCTGGCTCTGCCTCTAGGTAGGCAGAGCCAGCTGTCAGTCATGCAGCTGGGCGGATCCCGGCACAAGTGTCGGGATCCGCTTCAGCGGCGGCGTCTCAGTATACCGCGAGCAGCAGCTCGAGGTATACTGAGCCTAGGGTGACAGGAGGACGCTAGTTTGTGTCCTCCCGTTACCCTAAGGAGAACTATGGGGAAAAGCCTTAACCACATAGTTCTCCTTTAACTGACAGGGTATCAGTAATTAACCACTACCTTATACTGTGTAAGAACAGAAAAGTGCTGGGAGTTTTTTGTCCTCTTTTTTGAGTTGTTACTTCTGCAAACTGGACTTTTCCTGCCACACATTAAAGCAGAACTCTGGGCAGAATTTTTATTAACCCTTGTAGTGGGGCTATAGCACACTGCAAGGTTTAACTGTTCATGTTTGTCTACGTGAAAAAAAGTTAACTCACCCGATCCTCTGAGGCGGCTTGCTCTTAGATCGGTCTCTGGAGCCTCTCTCTCTTTCTGCTGCAGTGGTCTAAGGTCCTATAAATAATCACCTTCTATACACTGTGTTTACACATGAGAACACTGAGGAACATTCCAATGCTGCAGCTGGAGGAGAGAGGCTTCAGTGATCGGAAAAGCAGTGCAGCTGGCTCAGCGGTTCAGGCGAGTGATACTTTTTTTTAGCACTTAGACAAATATGAGCAGTTAACCCTTGCAGTGTGGAGATAGCCCCACTGTAGGGATTAAGAACACTTTTGCCTGGAGTTCTTCTTTAAGGCTACCCCATAGCTAACACATTTGTTAGTTACAAAAAAAGCTCTTATGTATCAACCTTTTTACCTGTGCCATTAACATTGCTTTTGTGTTTAAAAAAGCCCCGTATTCAAAAGCTTGAATGTAATACTACAATTACCCAAATTAGGTGATTTACTAAAGGAGTGTTTTTTAAAGATGATCCAGCAAACCTGTGCTTATTTTGAACATCTGATGTGCCATGTAAATACATTTAGGAAATGTTTTCACATTTTGTCTTCAAATTTTTCACATATGTAAAAATCTTTTATGTTACAAGAATTGAATTCATGAAGAGAAAGCAGGTTCAGTCATGTGACATATTTTATGACCAAAATGAAAGACTAATTATTTAATGACATGTCTATATTTTTAATCTGCTCATGGCGGCAGTCAATACTATTTATAATACATTTAAATGTGAATATTAAAAATAATGATTTTCACTTGTGATTTATTACAGGTCAGTATATCAAAAAATGTCATTGGTATAATCGAGTGATTAATACTGTGGAAATTGTTTTGTGCAGACATATCTACAGTACACAGCTATTAAATATTCCTTTCTTTAGTCAAATTGATTTTTATTTTAGCACTAGAATGTTCTACATAGATGGAAGACAATGAGGATTTGAAGATGTTTAATGGATTGCTTGTGGAGAAATATGCTGGTCACATCCCTGATCGACCATGATCATTGTTGGATCACAGTGTATGAAATGGTAATCCTGTTTTTAATTTCTGTATACATATATTACATGTTGATAAACTCTATACAGCACATATGAATACTTGTGAGCATATCAGCATGTGAGCTTTTGTTTGGGGCATATGGAAAATGGTGGTTATAGTGTGTTAAATTGGAGGCAAGTCCACAATATTTCCATTTTAAAGGACATGATTTTGTAATTTAAATGTGACAGGCCTTTTGGTGGTAATTTGGCGTAATTAAATGGAACGGTATATTCCTGAATACAAAATGTTCTACCTCGGTTACACACTGATACAGATGGGACTATTGCAATGGAATTGCACAGGCAATAATGGTAACTCACAGACAGTGTATTCATTACAAAGGTAATTGTAGCAACACATGTGTGTATATATGGCAATACCTAACTGTAGTAATACACAGGAAATGGTAGCAATGGTAGCTGTGGGAAAACATGGGCAGTTGTTTAAATGTACAGGAAACTGTGTTCATTAACAAGCAACTGGTTCAATATATTTACTGCCAGTGAGAGACTCCTCAGCCCAGCTCTAGAGTAGAATACCTCCCTTTCCCCCTTGCTATATCTGTCTTCTATGTGGCGAGAACAAAAAAGGACATTAAAAAATAAGTTTTTTCCCTCAAGTCTCTCTTACTTTAGCAGTGGCAGGCTAAGACTAAGCTTTTGTGGTTTCTCTGGAGTAGTGACAATGATACAATAAAGTAGCATTACTGGAGTAGTGATAATGATATTAATACTCCAGTCAGCCAGATAGTGGGCAGGAGATTATAGAAAGCAACCTGGATTGGGTTAAAGTAAAAAAATTACCATGTATGCATAGTTCCCTAACTCTGAAAAAAAATTCTTAATTGTTTTCTATTCACTGATATTTTTTTCTTGAATATTTAAAATATGTTTTGGACAACAACAGCACATAGTGTTCTGAAAAGAAAAGAATGAGTAGTATGAGCTGGCTTCTAACGTAGGCATAGCCACTTGTATAGCAATATTGCCATTTCAAGCAATATCTTGAAAGGAAGGAAAAGGTCAGGAAATGTTGAGTGTGCATCCATGTCGCTCGTTTACACTAGAAGTGGAAGATCCTGAGTAATGCTGAATGGTGAGTGTATACGGAGTCTATTATTATTATTTAAAAAAAAAACTGAATTCTGAAATGACTCATATGAGTTTTCAGATGATAAGAAGATTCCTATTCAGAGACTGCACATTTTTTATTAGGTTAGTTGCAAATTATATTGTAGGCAATTTCATAATAGTAAGTCATGTCGATGTAGTTGTATTATTGTTGCACAAATGCTTTTATTTTGTTTGTTTTTACATTTTATTACAAAGAATGAATTGTGGAGTACAAGCAATAACTTTTAAATAAAGTAGAGCTTAATTTCTAAAGTTTATGATGTACTTCAAATTTTCTACAGCCACATATTTGTTCAGTACAACAAAATGTCTATAAGAGATAATAAAGTGACATTAAAGTCAAAAATATGTTTCCCTCCCCCAATGTTAATGTCAGCACTTATCTTAAATGACGTCTCTTAACCCGATCTTCCTCTTCTTTCCTGATGTTTTCAGCTGTCCCTCCAGCGCTGCTGCGGTTCTCCGATCCAGCGGTGACTCCTCTGTCCTTGCTGGCACTTCCTGTCCCACGGTGTCTGCATGCGGGTGCACGCGTCCATATACTTACCTTGCGTCTCTCCTCGTCTCCCAGCCGAAAATCCGAACTACGCATGCGCTCGTCCAAAGATGCTTTGCGGCCGCCCGAGCAGTTCCGGATTTTCGGACGGGAGCACGCGGTGAAGACGGGGTAAGTTTAAACTGCTGTTAAAGCGTTTTTTGTTTTACAAAAATTTTTTTGCATATATCTACTGCTTACTAGCAGTAGATATATGCAACAAAAATTGAGGCTTTAGAAACCCTTTAAACTTGAGTATAACTTAACTCATAAGCCATTAAGTAAAACTTTAAAAATGAATGTAACTTTTGTTTTACAGAGAGTACTATATGAGTAATGAGTCAACAATATGCCAAGTTTAAATTTGCCTTGATATAATGTTAGTCCACTGATCTAGGCTGCCTTGTTAACATTATTAAGCTTTAACAGTGCATCTGAACGGTGTATCAATTGTACGTAAAAAAATTGAAAATTGAAGGTGAAATTGTGATCCAGCTAAATACAATGTAGTATCTAGACTTTAAAATCCAATACTTAAATGTTTCCAAAGCACATCTATGGATGGTGCTGGATAGACATGTAACCCGCCAACAAATTTGTTTAGTTTCCGATTTTTTGTTATTTTGTTTTTTGGTATCCGCATCCCAAAACAAATTTTGAGCAAAGTTTCACTTAAATTTCTTTTATTTTCTATATGTAAATAGGAGGTGGACCTTGGCTCTATTTCAGATGATGTATGGGATGAAATTATTCAGTCCATAGGAGTACATTTTACCCCTGAGTTCCTCTATAGATTCGGTTTACAAGCTGATTCTTCTTGATGCAGTCACCGCATGAGAACCTCAAAAATCTTCTCTGGCACTGTCCTAAATTGAGAAGACACTGGGACAGGGTGATATTGACCCTTAATCGAGTATCCTTGGGTACTATGATACCTCCCTCCTACATGAAATGCTGAAGGCCAGTCTTTAACCAGAGCCAGCCGTGATCTCACGGCTGGCTCCGCCTAGTTGTAATGACAGATCAGCGTCCTCAAATGAACTGGGATCGCTGAACTGTCATTAAACAATACCAACTGGGCAGAGCCAGCTGTGACATCACGGCCGACTCCGCCTAGTTGTTATTCATTGGCTGGGACCTGCTAGAAGACTCTAGCAGGTGCCGCCCAATAGGAAACAGTTGGTGACAGCTGGCTCCGCCCAATTGTTTTTTGTTTTTTTTATATTTTTTGTAAATGTAACTATTTATTTAAATTTTTTAAAAACTTTTTAAACCTTTTTTTAAAATTATTTTCACTGATTTTCTATTCTGCTCGGTACCACGGAGGAGGCAGTCCTTCTGCAGAGCATGTTTGGCTGACGGAAGTGCAGCCGAAGGCAGTCGATGTACGGCTGAAATCAGCCTCACTGAGCCGAAGTGAATAGCCGAACGTTGCTCAGCTCACTTCACTTCAGCTCGGTTATTCACTCGGCTGCCTTCGTCAGCTTTGTGAATAACCCCCCAAGATATTGCAACAAATACAGATGGTGATTCTCGTGAATTGAGAGGAAAGGGGGATTGGGAGGAGAGAGGAGAATGAGTGTTGGCCTTTTGCTGCTGACTGATACCATTGATGGGCTGCTCCCACTGAGCTTTGTGGTGAACAGTCATGCGTCTCCTCATGCATGTGATACTCAAATGACTGGTGCATTTACCATGCTTGATATGCTGCAGGCAGATGCTCTAAACCACTACAGTGCTGTCAGACAGATGTTTAAAGAAAGGCCCGGACTGCTGAGCTGTGTTAAGCATACATAGAGATAGCATTGATCTGCAGCTGTAGTGCAGTGCCATCCAGTGGAATAGAACATCTGCTCTCTCCATTGCTCTGCAAGCTGCCCCTACTGCTGGACAACATCCTGTCTTGCTGATTTTGTTCCTCTCCCTCACTTTCCTCCTCTACAATCTCTGCCACCCAGGTACAGTCTGCTGTCTCATCATCCCCATATTCCTCAGTGCTCAATCCCACGTGGCAGTTGGCTGCACCTGCAAGAACATTATTTGTCAATTGTTTCTTTCTGCCTATTGTTTACTCCCCTGATGCTCATGGCACTCTCTTACTGACAAGCAGACAACATTATTTCCTGAGCAAGCTTTCAGTAGCAGATCCTTTAACTCCGGTAACATGCAAGGTGGGGCCTGCATGGATCGGACTTGTTTTTCCAGCATGTCCCACAGATGCTCAATTGGATTAAGATCTGGAGAATTTAGAGGCCTAGTCAACACCTAAAACTAGTTGTTCCTCAAACCATTCTTGAACCATTTTTGCAGGGTGCATTGTCATTAGGGAATACTGTTTCCATGAAGGGTGTACTTGGCCACAATAATGTTTAGTTAGGCGGTACGTGTCAAAGCAACATCCACATGAATGGCAAGACCCAAGGTATCCCATTGATTGTGTAGGAATGTAGTTTTTGGTTTTGATGTAGTGTTCTATTTTCACCAGTAGGGTATGATCAGTGGCTGTATATGCTGTTTCATCTGCTAGACTCTGTGAATAAAGAGTGCTGTGTCAGAGTTAAGTCATGTTTGGCCTCAACTTTTGTTAGTTAGCCAATCACTGTTGAGCTTGTCATCGGGGAGTTGGGCTTTGCTGCAACAAAACTCCTGAGCATTCTCGCTGCTGGGCTATTCTTACTGTGGAGTTCTGCTGCTAGGAGTTTGGCTAGTGTCCAGCCCTGAGGGCTTATGCTCTGGCCCTACCATGTGCTATTGGATTCTTTTGGATACTTGAAGGGGACTTCACCCATGCTGACCTGAGTTAGTGGGGACACCTGAGCACAACTCGAACCTCCACCAGTCCAAGCTGTAGTCATCACCTGGTACACAGAAGACACAAGACCCTTTGTTGTAATGGAACTACTTTGGCCTGCTGTGAGAGTGGGTGAAGTCCAAGATCCATGCAGGGACTATCAGCAAACAAAGAATGCTTTACTTTTGGATATTCCAGCCCTTCCTTTTCCTGTTCTGCTGATTTTCATAATTCTTTAAAAGGCATTTAAAGTGACATTAAAATCAGAATTTTATTTTCCCCTTCCCAATCCTGCTGTAGGGACTTATCTTAAATGATGCCTCTTAATCCGATCATCTTCTTCCTTACTGTCCTTTTCAGCTGTCCCTCCAGCGCTGGTGCGGGTCTCCGATCCAGCCCTGACTCCTCTGATGTCCCATGGAGTCTGCACGCTGCTCCATAGACTTACCTTGTGTCTCTCCTTGTCTCCCGGCCGAACATCTGAAGTGCGCATGCACCCGCCCCAAGATCCTTTGCAGCCACCCGAGACTCTTCAGATGTTTGGACGGGAGCACGCGTCGAAGACACGGGTAAGTTTAAACCCTTTTTAAAGGTTGTTTTAATGTTTTTGCATATATCTACTACTTGCTAGCAGTAGATATATGCAAAAAACGCTGAGGGTTTAAGAACCCTTTAAGGACTCTGATCTGTCATCACTAAGAGAGTTAGCTACTGTGAGTACTATGCCTAGGGGCAAGGCTTTCTCAACTGGGAGTCCCAATTGCAGAACACAAGGCCCAGTTGGGTGGAGGCACTGCCACAAGGAACTTTATTGGGGTCCCATACTCCCACTTTGTGAAGGTTTTGGTCTACCTAGTTGCCTACAGGTTGGTGCTGTAGACTGCTTAAAGGAGGCTGTTTCATTTGACCCCCCAAAAAAACAGAGCTACTATTGGATGTTTTTCCCCAGTTGAAAGAAATGAAGCTGGAATGGAGTCGAACAGTTTTCTTTAACTCTTGGCGCTAATGGCTGCCAGCTGAACGATCCACTTGCTGTTGCATAATCAAAGTTTTCAACAGTTTTTCACACAGACTTGAGGGGCTGCTCATCCACCACGAACATAGTGCCACTTCCGTGTGTAAAATTGTTTATTATAATAAATAAAACAAGGGATATATGTACTCACAAGCAAATGTTTTCATCAAGCTTTAACAACAAATAAGAGACCACACTGTCTGTCAACCCTACATGATATCACCCCGACCATGTACCACGGTTGCCTCCAGTCACATCATCCAATGGCCGCATTCAGCCAAGTTTGACATGTTTCAGGGGCAAGCCCCCTTCATGATTCTGATGAAGGGGAATTGCCCCTGAAATGCGTCAATCTTGGCTGCCTGCGGCCGGTGGACAGTGATGTGACCGGAGGCAACCGTGGTACATAGTCGGGGTGATACCATGTAGGGTTGACAGACAGTGTGGCCTCTTGTTTGTTGTTAAAGCGTGATGAAACTGTTTGCTTGCAAGTACATATATCCCTTGTTTTATTTATTATAATAAACGATTTTACACTGAGGTGGTGCACTGTTCCCTTTTGTTTTCTATGAAATGGAGTCGATGTAGACTGTAACCTGTCCTTTCAGCCCCAAATTGAATCACTGTTCATTCCCCTATGTATCATTTCCAAAATATTCCCCTTCTTAAGCAATGACATCACCAAACAATTAATTCACTAATTTGTTATATTTCATCTCATGTCACTGGAATGAAGGGAGTAAGCTCACATGAGAGCAGGTGGTGTGGTATTCCCTGGGGCACAGATTCTAAGAGGAGCCAGCGGGTGTTCTGCCAAGGATCCCCTAACAGAAGATTAGACTTAGCAGCATGCTGATCCCAGGTTGTGGCCCTCAGATTTTTCCTGCTCTAACATGTGGAGACTAAAAAGCAAACAGAGCAGAATCATACAGGTAGTACTGATGAGAGGAACCATGCTGCAGAGATGAAGCCGATCTGGAAAACAGGTCAAAGGTCAGGGCAGGTAGCAGGCAAGAGAATACAAAGGACAGAGCCCAGATCAGCATAATGGAAGTCGGTTAAAGAGGGTAGAAACAAAACCATTGCTTGGGTGCTGAATGCTGTAAAAAAGAAATTCTTTAAGTAGATGAGGCCCCTTTAAGAGGCGCATGCTGATGGTGAGGGAGAAGGGAAGCCTGGCAGGTAAGTGACATCTTGGCTATTACAACTTCCTTCTTTTTGGCATACCTCTACCCAGAACATATCCCCATTCAGTCTATCATGAATGATGCTGCTAGACTCATCCACCTTACCAACAACCCCTCTCTGACAATCCCTCCACTGGTTTCTGCTTGCCAACACGTACAATTTCAAAATACTAACAACAACAACATACAAAGCTATCAAAAAACAGTCCAGACCTCCTGCTTTCTTGCTTCCTCAACACCTCCCCTCATACTCACCTCCAGGAGATCTGTTCCTTTCCTACTCTGTTTACATGAAGGGCATAAACAGTGCATTCCAGAGCGGTCATCTGCTGGAGCACACTGCATTGCATCCCAGCTGTCTTCCTACGTTCAGGGGCAGGAGGGAGCGTGGCACCCACAGTGCGATCACCCACACCAGAACGCGTGGCACATCAGTGCCTGTGTTCCGGTCCAGTGTGATCTGAAAAAATGCTGCAAGCATTGACTTCAATGCACCGCCACACCCCTGAACGCAGGAAGCTGGCTGGGATGCGATACAGTACTTCCAGCAGCTGACAGCTCTGAAACGTACTGTTTATGGTGTGAACAAGCCCTTAGACTATCCCTGGAAAATCATGTCTTCATGGAAGCCTATCCCACCTCTACCTCGCAACTGAACGTATACTTCTCCATCAACTTATCCCCACACAATTATAACTTTTTGTATCACTTGCCCCTTCCCTTTATATTGCAAACTTGCACTGGCAGGAGCTAACTGTTTGGCCTTGAACTGTATTATAATTGTATTGTACTGTCTCCATTTAAATTGTAGAGTGCTGCACAAACTGTTGGCAGTATATTAATCCTGTAAAATAATAATATAAACAGAAGAGGCTTGATGAGTAAGAGTTTTTTTTTAGGGAAGCTCGCAATTAATCACCATGTAGATGCTGTACAGTGTCCGCAATACTAGAAAAACATGGCAGCACTCTTCTTGGAGCTTTTGGTCCTCCTCAATGGAGTCAAAATTAGAATGGAAAGTTTTTAGGTGTTTTTTTCTTAGCTGATGTTTTCCTGTTTTCCAAATACTCCAACAGAACAAAAAAATTCAAAGGGAACAGGGGCAATGGAATTACTGTATGTCCTCTCTTGTTGAAAGGACAGGGCATCCTATGGCTTAGCTAGTTTTGATGTGTCTGTTAGGGCAGTATGTGCTATATAGAAATGCATTTGAACACTTGCCCACCATTGACTGAAAAATGGCAAGACAAGGGAAGACATGCATTGATAAAAAGGCTAAAAGTTTAACTTGGCAAATAGGTGGGAACTATTCAGGGATTACTGAAAGGCATTTCTGCTAAGAAACTGACACACAATAGCAGCTAAAAGCTTATTATTGAAAAGTATATATTCATATGACAAGGGATTTCTGTATTTTACTGTGTTTGAATCAATATGTTTAGATTTAAAAATGACAATTGAGATGCAGTATAAATGCAGCATTGTAAAGCTGAGCCTAAAATATAACATGCATCATTTACATATCAAAGGCACAATGTGTTTACTGTGCACACAAAATATAAAACTGTAACTCAGAATATTTAGTGTATAAAGAATAAAAGACAATTTCTAAAGCAGCTAAAGCTGGCATTTCTTTACAACGCAAGCTATGATATCATGTGAGGTTCATTGAGTCATTATTTTCACAAATTCTGTTATTTACAATGAATGACAACTATTTTTTTACTTACAGCACATCAGCTGATGGACAATATGAACAGTACTATTCAGTTCCTAGGTTCTGCAGAGTACTGTTTTTTCCTGTTTATGTTTGACCCGCTAATCCTTTAGTGGATCAGATTTGCCATCACATCTTTTTTTAATTGCAAAAATAAAGTAAGCCATTAAGAAGACATTAGCCAGGGGGATAATACAACAACTATAAGAACACATAAAATTAATCAGAACTGGGGGGCGTGGCCGGCGCATGGCGGAGTGAGTCGCATCTTCCCTCTGCTCCCGTGTGTGGTGCCCCTTACAGCCTTTCTACAGCTCCATTGGCGACCTACAAACCTGATGGGTACCAAAAGACACCCCAAAGCACCTTCGGGCACGGGTGGACGTAAGTCGGGGATACTTTCCACCTTCTTCCAGACCTCGCAGAGGTCGCCGCATTCACCCGCGGACCCACCGGCTGGATTGGGCCTAGTGGAACGGGCCCAGAACTCGCCGCGTGCGGACTCCCCTGCTGGACGGGATAACGCTCAGGCCGGTATATCAACGCCGCGGATAATCCTCCCCCACTCCCCGTCGATGGCTTCGGTATCGGAGGAGTCGGTGGATCCGGCTGATTCTGGCCGGGAAGAGGGTGAGGATGACCTGAAGGCCTATATCCGCTCTCTGCCTACACGTGCAGACCTGGAGCGTTACGTGTCTCGGATGGAGGCTGCCTACAAAGCTGAGATGGTCGGGCTAAAGGCTGATGTCGCACATATCGGATCACGTTTGGATGACCTAGAAACTACCCAGGACACAGTATCTTCCAGATTGGACCTACACCATCAGATACTGCAAGATCACTCGGTCCAGCTGCATGATCTGATTTACCAACTAGACAACCAGAAAACAGATCCCGGCGTAACAACATCCGCCTCCGGGGAATTCCTGAATCAGTGGAACCTGCGGCTCTCCCTGACATGGTACGTGTTATTTTCAATCAACTCCTGCAGAAACCCACTGACGAACCGTTAGAGATTGACCGTGCACATCGGGCCCTGGGCCCGCGGTCAGCCGCCCACAACCGTCCGAGGGATGTGATCTGCAGAGTGCACTTTTACTCGGTAAAAGAAGCGGTAATGTCGGGGGCACGGCAGTCTGATGAGATCCAGTTTAACGGTTCCACGATCCTCCTCCTGGCGGACCTATCTCGTCGTACCCTGCAGATGCGCAGAGCCCTCAAGCCACTACTGGAAGTGCTTCGTGCAAACAGCATCAATTACCGCTGGGGGTACCCATTTCATCTGATCGATCTTCCGACACCTAGGCGACCTGCCGCAGTTCCTTGGCTTTTTTCAGCTGGCCCAGGTGTCCCTTCCGGATTGGCCCTATACCATGAGCTTTCCTGATGTTCCGGTCCATGAACATTGGCAGACGAAGTCTCCTCGCAGATCTGCATCCTCAGCAACCTCGGTGAAGTGATTTACCTCTCTCCTTTTAGGCGACTTACCTGATGGAGTTCGGAGACTTTCGTCCCCTGGCGGAATGTTCCTAACAGTTTGAGAACTCTGTTTTGCCCTGTTCTCTATGTTTTTAGGAACTCATACCACCTCTGCTTCCAGACAGCGGGGTGTTTGTTCACGGTTATGGCTCATGCCGGTTAAATCCCCTGTTTCAGTTTATAGTTATCTGCTATGCCTTCTGTTGTTTGCATTGCTCAAGTTGCAATACATAACCCCATCCTTACTTTAATCTGTATATGCGTCTACTATTGCTAGGCTGGTGGTGGGGTGCCGCCCACAAGCAGATTTCCCATCTGTTCGCTCCGTTTGGGCCCCCCTGCCCCCACACTAGGTCACCCACGTTACTGTAGGTGTTAGGCCATATGGCCAGCTTTAGATGTTTGGGTTCCCTACCTGGAGCCTGTCCTGGTGGACATGGCTCTATGGTACAGTCCCATTTGGGCTCCCCTTGCGAGCCATCTCTTTATTTGTTATGGTTGTTTTCCCTCGTGTTCCTTGTCCTGTCCCCCCTGTTTTGTTTGTGTATGGTCTTGTCTGTGTTAGATGTTCCTGGGACGGTACGTACCACTGATCGAACGCACTCTTATCAGCATTATGATGACCACACTACACACCCATGTCTCTGTCAATAAGTTCCTTTAATGTGAAAGGGTTTAATCATCCCTCTAAATGGTCTCAGATTCTTTACCACATGCATAAGCAAAAGGTTGATATTGTGCTCCTGCAGGAGACGCACTTCTGCGCTGGGAAGCACCCGGCTTGTTCCCAGCGCTATTATAGGGAGTGGTTTCACAGTACCAACCCCTCTACTAAATCTAAGGGCGTCTCCATTGGGATTCACAAAACATGCAAGCTTAACGTATTGGACTCTGCCATTGACCCCCTGGGGCGATATGTTTTTCTAAAAACCACGTTGAACGGCTCCAAGTATACACTTGCAAATATTTATTTGCCTAATTCTTCTCAGGTTTCCGCTTGTCTGCGTTATCTGAGAGTACTGGAGTCCTTCGCGGAGGGTGCCTTAATTCTAGGTGGCGACTTCAATCTGCCTCTGGACCCACACCGAGATGCATCCTCTGGTAGGAGCTCAGTTTCGAACGCAGACTTACGTAAGTTGAAACTTAGACTTGCCTCCATGCACCTACTTGATCTTTGGCGGACTCTACATCCATACAATGGAACACCTAGCTTCTGCCATCCACACAAATTCCTCTATACACGGGGTAACGGTGGGTCCTAATGAATACAAGACGGCGTTATACGCTGATGACCTCCTCCTGTATCTAACGCAACCGGACCTTTCGTTGCCCCGTCTTATGGAGGAGCTCTCCATTTTCAGCTCTGTCAGTAATTTTAAAGTGAACTACGACAAATCTTAGGCGTTCACATACCCTCTGATTTATCCCGTCTATATGACCTTAACTACTCCCAGCTGCTACACCGGACAAGGGTGGACCTCCAGTCCTGGAGTTCCCGCCCCTTGTCCTGGTTCGGACGCATGAATGTGATTAAGATGGATGTTCTACCTAAATTCCTATACCTCTTTCAAACGGTTCCCATACGCCTGCCCCGCTCCTTTTTTCTCACCTTGCGGCATATTTTCCGCAGGTTTGTTTGGAATTACGCCAAACCAAGACTAAACTACCGCCTTTTGACGCGTCCCAGATCTGGGGGGGAGCAGGCCTGCCTGATTTCCTCCTGTACTACAAAGCGTCTATACTAGCCAGGACACTGGATTGGTTTCATAGCGCCCCCCATAAACAATGGGTGACCTTGGAGTTCGTGGCCTTGCCACTATGCCCCAAGGCGGAGCTGTGGTCCCCTCTACTGGACGTGGGTGGCAGCGCAGAGTGGCCCCTCCTTGTTTACTCAGTTCTATGGTGCTGGCATAAATCCCGTACTCCACTGCAGCTATCCTCCCTACCCAGCCCCTTGACTCCCATAATGGACAATCCTCACTTCCCCCCTGGTGTCCATGCATCCTCCTTTTTGGGTTGGGACAGACAGTTTTGGCCACAGCTACGCCATATTCTATGCGGTACTAGCATGATCTCCTACCAGGCAATTGCCACACAGGGTTCCCTAGACGGACGGGCCTGGTTGCCATACCTTCAACTGACCAGCTACTACCGCTACCTACGTTCCATTCCTGACATTTCACGGGCCCTCACCTCTTTTGAACAGCTGTGTACTGCTTCCACACCGCCCACGCATCTTATCTCCTTATTGTATCATATGCTCCTCTCCCACTACTCCACATCCTTACCCTCTTACACTCACGCCTGGACCAGGGATGTAGAGCCCGCCATGACTGCCACCGATTGGGATAAGGTCTTTATATTCACGCATCGCTTGGCAATGTCTTGTAAACTGCAGGAGCGCAACTTTAAGCTGCTTACCAGATGGTACTTTACTCCGGTGCGATTACACCACATGTTCCCCTCGATAACGCAGACCTGCTGGAGGTGCCTTAACGCTGAGGGTACCTACTTACATATGTGGTGGTCCTGCCCCCTGGTTAAGGGATTCTAGGAGATTGTACTAGATATTTATGACAAAGCTCATGCTACAACCACACCGAATACCCCTGCTTTGACCCTACTAACATTAATTCCCACTTCAATCTCGAAAGCAAAGAAATCTACCTTGAGGTTCTTCCTATTTGCAGCCAGACAAGTTATCATGGCTTATTGGAAGTCCACCCAAGTGCCTTCTTTAACAATGTGGTTGACTTGCATTAACGATACTATGCGCATGGAAGAAATGGTGGCTATAGATGCAGACCGCAACGAATCCTTCCAAAACTTATGGTTGCCATGGATATTCTTTCAAGACTCAGTTGCTTTCCCTGCCTTGTTGACCTCAGCACCATAGCCGGGACTAGTTTTATCACTACCCTCTGTTGACATCGTATGTTGTAGACCGGCTATGTCTCAGGAACCTACTTGAGGTCTCCACCTGCCCTCACGGGCAACCTGGTCTTTCACTTACCATACCACTGTCTGTATATGTATTGTGTTGTCCTTGTTTTGTCTTGTCTTGCGTCCACTGATCTGTCTTCCCCCCCCCTCCCCTCTACGTTTAATGAGGTATACGGAGCCGTACGGCACAGCGGCGGATGATCATATGATTTTTATCGCTCTAAGCTCATCATTGGTTTCTATGGCTTGAAGATACCCCCCATGTAAGGAGTCATTTGATTGTACTGGGTCCTGCGGACCAACTTACCTGTATACCTGCATCTCCCCTGAAAATGTGCTATGTATGTTATATATTTTCTCCCTTGTTTGAAATGAATAAAACTTTATTTGACTAAAATTAATCAGAACTGACAACTGTAGCTAACCAAATCCCCCCAACATACACAGCCTGGCCTCCACCAACACTCATAATATATTTGAAAAAACACAACTTGTTAACTAGTAGATAATATACCTTAGTATAGAATATAACAAGCAAATTAACACATTTGCAAACAAGTAAGCAAATTAATCTACAATAGAAAAGAAGCTGTTCTCAGAGAAGAGCAGAGGGCAGGAGCAGCAGGGCAACATAAAAAATTGAGAAGGATTTAGCAGAAGGGATGTCTGCACATACCTTTAGCAGCTTTCATTCACCTCTGCTCTCTATGGTTGCATGCCAGACAGTTTTAATGGGTAAAGCTCCCTCAGTGAAATTTCTAGGGCTGACAGCCAAGTCCTACTTTTTTTTCGGGAGTGCAGCAGCTGCTCTTTCATGTATGAAGTCCACAAACAGAATTTTCAGGCTTCATTAATAAATATGTTCAATGTATTTGGATTAGTTTAATTATCTGTGCACCCCAATATCAACACCAGCAACCTAACAATTACAAAAATAGAGTTTAATAAATATTGTTCCTCTAACCCTAACCTTAGTTAACCCTTAGTTATTGTATCTAGTTCTTTTATATTACCTACTTCCTCCTCTATATTTTTACAGTTTTCTTTCATGCTTTAAAAATACACAAATTCAAAAAATATAGATTTAATTTGCTAATGACTGCCACGGTGTGTATCAGAAATGTTATTCAAGGGACTGATGTATAAACCTTCCGCTCAGCGTAACTCTGGGTGAATGCCATTCACACTACATTACCACCAATAGATGGTGCCGAGGTGCATAGGAAAGGCTTCTTGTTGCCATCTAATGGAAGTAATGGTGTGAACGGCATTTGTCCAAAAATATGCTTGGTGGAAGGTTTACACATCAGCCCCTGTGTGTTATAATAGAGGTAAAATATTGTACATTTTATCAACAGTAAGCCTAGGGGACATATTTATATCCACCAATATTCAAAGTTAGTTATTAATTTCATGTAAATAAAACACATACACCTGGAACACTGACATGCAGTGAATATTTGGTGAAAGTCACATTCACTGCTCTATACTGCTTTTCTATGCTCTATACTGCTTTTCTATGCATTATAAAGGACAAATATACATATACATTTGTTACTATATGGCCCTTAGAACCTTAGACTGCATATAAAATAACATATTTTGCAACACAATATTGCAAAAAGAAAACTTTATTTGTTACAGAAAAAAACAATGGGGTCTACTCACTAAGCTGCCAAGTGACGAACCGACCCGAAGCGAAGTGAGCCAAACGCTGTTCGGCTATTCACTTCAGGCTGGTACGGCTGACACCAGCCGTATATCGGCTGAAATCAGCCATACATCGGGTGGCTTCGGGTCGGCCGAACATGCTCCGCATGTTGTATTTTAAAACATTCAAAGTAAGTCATTTTATTATCATGTTTTTTTTAATTTTAATGTATTCACACAAAAATAAAGTTGCCATGATTATATGTATTGATTCCGGTATTTATTGCCGGTATTTATTGCCTTGTTTTCTTTTAAAGAATAATGTTACCCTATCCACTAAATTAAATTAAGGTGTTTTAATCATCATTATTTGTCCAGGAAATAGTGGTAATGCAATTTAGTATAGTACCTTGTCTACTGCAGTTATATAAATACCTTTTGTAATACAATCATTTATAATTCTCTCCATGTTCTTCTGTTAAGGACTTATATATAGAACAGTAATTTATCATAAAGTGATATTTATCCAGTAGTCCTAAAATTCAATAAGCTACACTCCAAATTAAGGACCTGCACTTTGCCTTTAGGTATCATTTGCACTTTACTAGCTTAACAGTAAAAATGACTGGTTGTTTTAAACCATGCTTTTCCATCAAAAGCTAAGTTTCGTATTGACATTGACATTCCTTTATGGATGATTTGAGAAAAGTAGCAGTTGATTA
>NW_017307002.1:136712-178734 GCF_000935625.1 Nanorana parkeri
GAGCACCAACCAGAGTTTAATAGTGGAAAGTTTGCAAGCAAATATCTAGGTGTTGTAAGTGGAAACAAATTAACAAATTGGTGTTATGCTATAAATGCATGCATATATCTACATCAGTTCTATATTGTCTTCCCAGTTATTAATAAATTATAGCACTAACCCAGTTATTGATCATGGTCTCCAGACAGTAATTAAAAAAAACTCAAAGCCAGAAATTAATTACAGCCCCTAGTCAACAAATCACTAAAGCAGCCAGAAGCAGTTACTTGCCTGCTACCTCATGCTCCTCTACCATTAGACATGTTTGCCTTCCATTCCCATTCTCTAATAGTTGAGGAAGGTGGGCAACATTTTGGAGCAAATTAGAGTAAACAAAATTAAATTATCTGCATGCTGACCATAGCCATCTATAAAATCAAACAAAAAATACTAAGCTGTGATGCTTTAAAATAAACCTCTTTCAATTTATTAAGAATGTATCAGCTTAATGAACTGGTCATTTGAAGCAGATGTTTATACTCACAGTATGGGCAGTCACAGTCAAAATCCTAGATATCTTTGCAACACAGACATTAACACTTTTTCAAGGACTTAGAGGGTTACTTACAAAGCTGCCATAGGCAGCTGAGTGAATAACCGACCCAAAAGTGAAGTGAGCCGAACGCTGTTCGGCTATTCACTTTAGCCTTGTATGGCTGATTTCAGCCGTACATCAGCTTGCTTTGGCTGGCTTCAGTTGAGCCAAACATGCTCAGCATGTTCCGCTGAGCCGAAGTGCAGAAGGAGTTCGACTCAGCCGATCCAACATCTGGATCTGCTGAGCTGAACCTCCGGCAGGCTTCTCGCTACCATTTGGCATATTCTCATAGTGGCTGAACGGCAGTGAGTGAATAGCCGAATGCCGCCTAATGGCATTTGGCTCGGCTTTTCTGCTCGGTACCTCCAGCTACCGAGCAGAATAGTAAAACAATGAAAAAGTTGGGGAAAAAAAGCATAGGAAAAAAAAACTGTTTCCAAATGTAAATAAATGATCAATGTTAAAAAATAAATAAAGGATCAAAACAAACAATTAAATAAAAAAAGGATTGAAAAAATAAAGATCAATGAAAAAAGAAAAAAAAAATTAAAAAAAATTGGGCGGAGCTAGCAGTGACAGCTAGCTCCACCCAACTGTTTCCTATTGGCTGGGACCTGCTAGAGTCTTCTAGCAGGTCCTGGCCAATGAATAACAACTTGGCGGAGCTGGCCGTGATCTGGCGGCTGGCTCCGGCCAGTTGCAATGACAGCCAAGTCGTCATTGTGTAATGACAGTTCAGCATCCACAGGTAACCTGTGGACACTGATCTGTCATTGCAACTGGTCGGAGCCAGCCGCTCTGCCCAGCTGTCAGTTGAAAGGCTTTAGGTTGCCAACGGCCGGCCAATCGGCCTGCTTCGAGTTTCACTTCGGCATATGCCTTCGGCTCGACCAGCTTTGGGAGCTGTACGGGCTATAGTGAATAGCCCGTACAGCAGCTCAGGTGGCGAAGCTACGGCTGATCCTTTGGCTAGCTTTGTGAATAACCCTCTTAGTTATAATAACAATGAGGCTACTTTACTTAAAGAGTTTAACATTTTCACTCAATAAATGGTGTAACTATTGACTTCAATTATCCAATCACGTGAAAAATTCCTGGTCACTTTAACTACCTCCCGGCCAGCCGCTGTGTATACACGGCCTGCCGGGAGCTCATTGGATGTAACTGGGCGTGTATACATGTCCTGTTACATCCGCCCGCTCGGGCGCGCCGCGCGGCGCGCGCGAGCGGGAAACCCCCGCTATTTGAAAACAGGCAGCGATGCCCGTTAATATACAAGCGATCCGCCGGCTATAGAGCCGGCGGATCGCTTGTATGAATGGCCTGGCCAGGTAGGGGATCTAAACACCTGGTCTTCAAGCGGTTAAAAACCCAATTATGCACAAATAGTGTAATATGAAATTTGTCTTTACATGATTGGCTAATTGAAGTGAATATTTATTCAGTCATGATTCTCAACTCCTTTAATAAATTAGCTTTATTGCATATATGTTCACTAGCAGTAATCAAGGAAAAAGAAGAATATTGGTAAAATTATAGATGAAAGATAAAAACAAAGCATGGTAAAACCGAAAATTCCTTACAACCAGATTAAATCCATAAAATAAAAAAAATCTTTCAATTTTAAATGTACCATTTGTTAGATCCTGTGGTGTAGAACAATTGTTTCTTGTTGCCTTTACTGAATTGCTTAATGACTTTTTCTCTCTGCATCATTTAGGACCTGCCCACTGCTGGAAGACCCATGGCATCACACAATCAATCTGAAGGCAGCAGACGAAAAAAAGGTATTTATCAGATTTAAAATAAAAGATGTGGGATGCTCTTGGGGAGATTGGAGTGAACTATATATAAAGGAGCTGTGTTACCTTCCAAAATAATAATTGCTTATCACCCCTTTGGTCAGATGCTGGTGCACAGTGCAAATATAACGTAATCTTATAGAGCCGTTCATTACAGTGCAGTGTATGGTAACCACAGCTTCTGTGGAGCAGGGCTTGGAACCCAACAGGACAGTACAACCATACAGGTTATGTTGAGAAGAGATTCAAGCAATCAAAAAGACCTCATTCAAATCAAAGCATAGCACAGTAAAGCATTCTTATAGCAGAAGGTATTTACATGATCATTCCATCACATATCCTAAAAATATGGAGTATTCCTCATTTTAAAACAGTCGGTGGAGTCATACAAATTATTGGTGCGTAGTGCAAATATAAATTAAAGTAGAATTAAAGTTTAACTTTTTTCACATATATCTACTGCTAGCAAGTTAAGAACATTAAATAAAAAAGTGGGCAAATAGGAAATACTTACCTGAGTCTGTGCCGCTCACTCCCGGCTGAATAACACAAATATGAACGGCCAGGGGCAGGAGGATGATGGAGCGGGCGCATGCGCAGTGAAGATCACCAGCGGGGACAAGAGGAGACACTCATGTACACAGCCAGGAGCATGCACATTGGACAGACACCGTGGGACAGGAAAAAACAGCAGTCTGTGCTGGATCAGAGAGCGGCACCAGCGCTGGAGGGACTGCTGAAAACTACTGGAAGGAAGATGATCGGATCAAGGGGCATCACATAAGGTAGGTATTAAAAGAAGAAAAAGAATGAGCAAAAAAAAAGTGACTTCAATGTCACTTTAATATTATAGATTAATTAATTCAAAACTGTTAGTGAAGGAGCAAAGTGATAATACCAGCATGTCTCAATGCTGTGAGTTATCAATGTGAGGGAAGCAGCACATTGATAAGGTAATCTCCCTGCTAACTCAGTTCTCTCCTTCTGTCAGCATGTTCATTGTCATCACATGTGCATACAGCTTATCTGTTTGGCTCCTGGTGTTTCCATCCCCTTCACCAATTCTAAGAGCTGCTCTACAGTGATTTCAAGAGACTCATGCCAAGTCAAATGTAGGTACTTCCACTAGTTGCATTTAAAAAATACATGCATCAATTTGTTAATGAATACACATTCATTTGTGAAGAACTTGGACCTGTCTGGCTGCTACACCAGTGCCATGAGTCATCACGTCCAATACATCGTATTGGATGTGAGGATGCCAAGGGACATTGTATTGCTGGAGTTGGGTGGGAGAGAGGCTACACGGTCCGGTCTAGCAGCCAGGTAGAGTATGATTCCTTGTATTATCTAGTTATGTTAGATTTTTTCTCGGGACTAAATAATGCAGAGCGTACTGAGTGGATAATGGTCCATTTAAGCAGCTATTGTGACACATAATAGTGAACTTGTTTGGGGTCTCAGGCTCCAATTAATGCTATAATAAAATGACACATTCCCTTCAATAATGAGGTAAGCATGTCATGTCTACAGTGCTGTGCCACAATACTGTAATGCAGACTTTGTTATATAGAAATGCAGCCTATTACACAAAGCCAGAAAAATGTAGGGCAGCTACAGATGTGTGGAGATGCAGCCAATGGAAGCAATTTCCTTCCATATGAAATAAGCAATTTTGTATCCACAGTGGTGGTGTAGCCATTGTTTTCCATATATAGTAATTAGCAAGCCACATTAATATCATTCACTGTAGGAATGAGCTTCGGGCCTGGGTCAACCATGAGTTTGACCTGAACTAAAGTGACTTGGGAAAATGGAGAACTAATGCAATTGTTTTCAACCAAACAACCACTTACCAACTCCTTAAATTGTGGTCTGATCAATAATAGAGATGGGCTTGATGTTCAAGTCATTGGTAGTTCGTGTGTTCAGCGAACACGCAAACTATCGGGTCGTTCGGCGGGCGAATAGCACAGTGCCTTGTGAGAGCCCTGATTGGGTAAAGCAATGCACCTGACGACAGGTCAGGTGCAAGAATTTGCCCAGTCACGGCACAGTGCACTCTATGAGCTATGATTGGGCAAAGTAATGAGGACTTTGGAGAAATTGCATATAAGGCTTCAAAATGGGGACAATTGATTTTCAAAGTTCTACCCCCATAGACTTGCATTGAGTTCAAGTTCAAATTCCTTTTCCTATGTTCGAAAGTTTGAATTCAAACCGAACACGGGGGGGGGGTGTTCAGCCCATCACTAGTCAGAATTCAGTAAGTGATGTATATTACATCACTTCTGCATTCTGCTGTCACTCTCCCGCTACAGAAGCTGGAGAAGCAGATCTCTGCTTCATCAGCTTTTTTTGGGGTCCCTAGATGACATTAGGGCTCTTAAAGACCCCTGATGTCTCCACAAAGAGGACCTGTCTCATTCTCTTTTCTATCACATAGGGAGATTATTATCCCCCTATATGATAACAATAAAGTTAAGTGGAAAAAAAATTAAAGTTACAAAAAAAATTAAAGTCACACATAAGAATAATTGAAAAAACATGCCTCGGGTGTGCATAGGAGTGAAAATAATGATTGCATTAATTACGCCCTACAAGTTACATATCACTGCGAACATCAGAGTGAGGGCAATACTTCTAAGGCCATTAGTCACTGATCACACTAAACTGATGAGCGGTAAAAGCTTTTAAAGCATTGCCTATGGCCAATTTTGGGTATGGTAGTTTTTTTGTGATTTTGCAGGAGCGAAAGCTTGACATGTTTGGTGTCTATTTACCCGACGTGACCCCGTCTTTTATATTTTACCAAAAATATGGGTAAGAATACATGTTTTTTAATATAACGTAGGGAAAACAGGTTTATTTTTTTTTAAATGACGGTACGCTAAATAAAAACCTCATGGTGATTAAATACCACCCAAAAAAAAGCTCTATGTCCCCAAAAAATGGTATACATTTCATTTCAGCATTGCATGGCAGAATATATGTCAGTCAAAGATCTGCAGCACTAAATACTGAAAAATTGCCTGGCCAGGAAGTGGTTTATACAGTAAGATGCATTACCAATTCTCCACACTGTTAAATATAATGATGTTGTCTCTATCTGTAGATAGAACTATACAGTGGTGCCAACATGCATGGTGTTTATAATGCACTACTATAAACCTATTTGTAGATGTCACCTATAACGCTGAATGATACTGTGATATACCTAGGTGGAACACGGGGCCCTTTATGCACCTCTTGTCTAACACCCCTGGATGTGGTGACAGGGAGTGTGAGAACACAGAATGGCATGAGTGTCGGTGTATGCAGGCTGCCCTGGATCTGCGTAGAGGCTTGGGTACAAGGACCAGATGACTGGAAGGCAAGGACTAGGACCAAATGCAAGAATACTGCAGTCAGGGTCACAAGGCAAGGTTGATAACAGATGAGCAGCAGAGTACGAAATCAGGAATCATGAGTGGAGTCAGGGTCACAAGCCAAGGTCAATAGCAGCTGAGTAAAGAGGTACAGGAAAGAAGCCAGAATCCATTATGCAGGCCAAGGTCACAATGGGAAAGCAGAGATCGAAAGAAGAGTCATAAAGCAAGCTGGGTCATATAAAGGTAAACAGGATGGTGAATTGGGTCACAGGATGTTGGGAACAAGCTGAAGACCACTCAGCATTCTGTTAATAGTACACATCTGTTTAAATAGGCCATTTGGTGCCTGAGTGTGCACGATAATGGGTGTGCTTTGGCACACTAATGTGTGCATGCATCAATGCTAATATTTCCATTCTGTACACAGGGCCACAAGTCATAGAACACACATGTGCTTGAGCCTGCACTGGTCTTATTTTATGTACTGAACCTTCCTTACAGTTATCCTCCTCCTGCATATGCTATGTTGTAAAACTTGACATTCTAAGTGGTATACAGTTGAATACAGTTGCATGCTTCTCTAAATTCAATTGACCAGGAACCTCCTAAGTGTTGGCACATCACACCTCTCAATTCTCTTTGTACCCATATAGATGTATTGGTAGTAGGGTTGCCACCTGTCCAGGATTCACCTGGACAGTTCGGGTTTTGAATGCTGCGTTCGGGTTTCATGGCACCAGAAACCCGGACACAAGGTGTCAGGTAGACAGGGGCAACCAAAATTAAGATAGGGGCTACTGGCCCCCCACTAAAAATAGTCTCAACTGTGATATTGACATATTAATGGGTGGTTCCTTTTACATATGAATAAGCTGCGACTCATTCTCCCAAAAAAATATGTCCACGTGTCGCTAGAGTGTTCGGGTTTCGCTCGAATAAAAGGTGGCAACCCTAATTGGTAGTCAGGTGCTTTACAGGAACACTGGCATCATGTCATGTATTCCTGGACACGTTTCCATTCAACAAGGACATCCTCAGAGGGCATGGCAAGAAGTGTATTGGCATGGATACTGGCACTACTACTATTCTGGCCTGCTAAAGTCTAGGTGTTTAATGCATGATGACATGCATTCCACTGTAACAGAAAACGGATGAGGGTAGGAATAACTGTGTAATAACTGCCTCAACCTTATCAAGGTAAATACATACTGTATATTATGAATCTCGAATAAACTGTGTGTGTATGTGTATATATATATATAAATATAATAAATAATAAATATAAAAGAATAAAGAAAACATTTTGAAAAAAGAAATCAATTAAAAAAACAATTGGGTGGATCTAGCAGTGACAGCTAGCTCCACCCAATTGTTTCCTATTGGCCAGGACCTGCTAGAGTCTTCTAGCCGGTCCCGGCCAATGAATAACAACTGGGTGGAGCCAACTGGGTGGGCAGGAGTTACGGCTGATCCTTCGGCTAGCTTTGTGAATAACCCTCTAAATATATTCAATATAAATACTATATAATTATGTTAAACATTAAATTAAAGAAAGCATGAATGTCATTATGGCATTTAAAAAATCATTGAGGAACTGCAGAATACATGCTTGAGAAATATTTCTCTGCAACATGACTAAAGTCCTTGAAATTATTCTGGCTAGCTCAATGACTGCTTGGAGTTATGAAGTTAATAGTAAATGTAAGCATTTAAACAATTTATAAAGTTAAAGGAAAAATGTCTATTCCTTGGCTTTTGTTTTTTATCACAAACATTAGTTCACTGGTTGATAAAAGTAAATGAGACTTAAAAGCATGATTACTATTTTTATTTTAAACCTTTTTAGAATGTATTACAAGATTTGGTACATTGATATCTTACAATCGAAGTCACTGCTATTTTCTTTGCTTGATGTACTATAGGGAGCTTCACAAAAAGGAACCTTGACCTCACACTAATGTGTGAAGTCAGTCAAAGGACAGGTCTTCAAACAGTACGCATTCTATGTGCTATGATATGCTGTGAAATTTAGTTCACTGGGAATTGTATTATCTGTCACTGAAAAATGTACAACTGTTGCTTGAACTGATAACCTTTAAACCTTTGTAGAGGAAAATGTATAAAAATCCCTGGGAGGTAAAGCAAAGTTTGCATGACCTTTACAGTTTTTAAGAAAAACGTCCACCGTAACAGTACATTAAAAATGTTCACAAAGCACTCTTATTTATTAAACACATGAATCACATTAACTTTGTGATCAACAATTGTACAACATTTTTAACATGCAACAGTTTTTTTTTTACACTTAAAGTTTCAAAGAGACTCTGTCACCAATTTAAAAAAAAAATGCAGGTAAAAGCACAGAAAATCAAGTATTTTAAATACTTTATATTCTTTCCATGAATTATTTTATTAACGTGTAATGGACCTTTATGATTACTTTTGTCTACTCTACAAAGTTCCCTACCACAGCCCCCTCCCTTTATGTACTTCATAGCCCTCTCTTCTTCTGGGAGTGTCCAATTGCTCTCTGTGCTGGTCTAGCTCCTCCGTCCCTCCCCTTACCTCCTGAAATGAATTTGTATGCAGCTGCTAGAAAAGGAGCAAAAGGGAAAACTATAGAGTTTCTCTTGATTGACAGCTGTGAGTCTGCTCGGGCTGCTGACACCACAACCAAGATCAGGGGCTAACTGACAACTTTTAGCCCAAGGGGCAAGTACAACCCAGAGGCCTATGGTGCAGCAACTTGGCCCCCCTTTGGCAGCTTAGTAAATAACCCCCTCAGTGATAAAGGAATACTCTGTATGTCATGAGGGGGGTAAAACAAAAATTAACTCCTTAGGGTGCAAAACAAATCTGCAGCTCAACTGCAGATAATCACCATATGGGGTTAATTTTTATGTTTTTTTTACATATCTCTGTCAGTGCTGACAGGGAGAAAAGGGGTTATGGCATGTCATTGTGTTTTAACATTGATGTAGTGTTCAGACCAGGCAGTGATTATGACATGTAGTCATCCTCACTAACTTATCTGTGGCTATTAGTGAGAGCTAATCCCAGCATATACTGGGATATATCAATTATCACTCAGGGTCATCAGAAGCCCTGCACAGCTAATTAGAGCTGTAACTAAATGCTTCTGAGGAACAGCATTTAGTAACAGCTCTGTACATGCTGAAATGTTATTGATCCAAGCATGTATGGCCTGCCTAAAAGTGATAGGAGTGTGATTGTTAGCATCAATCACACTCCATTCACTCTCAGGTAGCTAGTGCACAGCAGGGATGTGCAATGAGGTCAGTGGCAGGTGAGGCTCCCCCGTCCTGCCCCCACCCGCCATAGGCACAGTCACTGAGCTATGTATTCATCTGCAGTGGTGGCTGTGATCGATGCGACCCTGGTGATTCTACCACTGTAACCCAGCAATACATTATCAGGGCCGCCGTCAGGGGGGTATGGCCGATACTCATGTAAGGGGCCCGGGGCAGCCTCCGGGGCCCGCCCGGGACCGTTACATGAGTATCGGCCGACGGTGAAGGGCGAGGAGGTGGCCGGGCCCCCACAGCAGCAGCGGTGGAGGCCTGGCTCTAGCAGCACGGGGCCCCAGCAGTGCCGCTCCAGCGGCACTTGGGGTCTAAACAGACCCCTGATATTTCACTTTTAAAATAGAAAAAGAGATTGAGAACACAGAGTCCTCAATCTCTTTTTCTGTGTCCCCTGTTATCAATTAACAGGAATCCTTCATGAGTGTTCCTGTTCATTGATAACATTGTATGTTTACTATAACCACAATCATGAATGAACAGGGGGGATGTAGATCACTCCCATTCATTCATAATTGAAGATGCAGTAACCATACTATGTCCTCAATAATCTACAAACACTCAGCGATCACTGATCGCTGAGTGTTTGCACTCGCTCTCCTCTGTCACACGCTGTCACAGGAGGCTGAGCGAGCGGAGCAGGGAGGAGAGCCCAGCCTCCTGTGACAGTGCGGGTTGTCTCCGCCCCCACACTGCTCTGCCGGACTGTGATGGGTGGCTGAGCGGTGTGGGAGGAGAGACAACGTCCGCTCACAGGGCTCTCCTCCTGCAGTGCTCGGCCGGCTGTCACTTTCTGTCCTCCCCGCTGGGACACAGAGCAGCGCCCAGTGGGGAGGAAAGAAACCAGGGATGCGCTGATGTATCGGCAGGAGAATGGCACTTTCGGCATTTAGCCAAAAGTGCAATTTTCGGACGATATGTTTCGGAGGAGGATATATCGGTGCATCCCTACTTTAAACCTGTCAGAATCTTGTGACAAAGAAGGATACAGTTATACCGTCAGATGAATATATGGCGACTCTTATGACAGCGAAATTCCTGAGTAGCTGTGCTGTATCAGAGGTGTTTTTGTAGGCGTTTGCTAAGGAAACCTGCCATTAGCTGTCCAGCAGCCCAATCACAAACTCTGCCAGTAGCCCATCCAGCAGCCTAGTTAGGAATCCTGTCCGGAAACCTGAGCTTGTGTGGATATGGTTGCAGAGTCAGAGCAATGAAGCTGGAGGCAGAGGAAGATCAGGCAGTGTGTGTGTTTGTGGGGTGATCATGAAGGCTGAAGGCAGTGGGGAAGATGGTGCGGGTGTAAGCAGGTAAGCATGCGTAGCTTATAGTGTTGTAAAGTGCAATAGGGAGAAAGTGGCAGCCAGAAGACTTGTTCCCTGACTGCTTCCCTTTCACTTGGCACCAAGAGAGAAAGTAGTAGCTGACTGGATTCAAAAGCCGTCGGCTGTGCTGTTCCAGTTGAATACTTAAACTGCTCCCTTTAAGAAGTGATCAGGACCACTTCCAACTTTTGCGACTTAATGGCAAAGAATTCAGTCACAGAGAGACTTTCAGCACTTGCACATAAAGTCACAATAAGAAAAAAAAATGCATTGATGTCAAAAAGGGTGCAACACAAACATGATTTGCTTGTGTGACAGAGTAGCACATGAATCAGAGATGCACCAGCTTATAAAAAGACCCATATGTGTTCATAAATTCCCCCCAACATTTTTTTTGTAATTCTGGGTTAGGAGAAGTATGCCTTGTCTGCGCTATTCACAACATTCTAATGTGCCAGTTAGTCTGAGAGGCATAAAAAAGTTATAGGACAAGGCATTGAGACATCAGTTAAAATATGTCTCTTCCTAGTCATTTTCCCCCATAGCAAAAGAATGTAGGACATGTAAGAAGGGGTGTCTCCAGACTATTTGCTGCTTGAGGCAGGGGGGAGGATTGGTGCTGCTGGTGCACCTTTTGGGGGGCAGGAATGTGCCAATGGTGCAAGCATGTTACATGGGGTTGCTAGTGGTGCACGCTACGGGGGGAGGAGGGGTCGGTATCTAGCATCCCACCCAGCTCACTGACATCACTGGTTGCCAGAAACTGGGCAGGATGCTAGCCAGAGTGTTGCAGGTTACTTAGAGCTCTTAGTAACATGGGACACTCTGGCCCGAAAGGGGGCAGCAGTCACATCTGTCGCCACCTCACGTGACTCAATGAGATGCTGCCTGAGGCAACCACCTCAGGGTGCTTCATTCTATAGATGGCCCTGCATGTAAGTCAGAGGACATGCATACAAAAGCTTAAAAAATAATAGTGTATTTTCAAAACTGACCTGATAGTCTATTGTATAAGGGGAACATTTAAAAAAAAAAACCCCAAAAAAATGCACTTTGGAATAGTTAAGAATCCATCTAATAAAATGATTATGTTTTAAATAATTTCACTACTGCTAGTTTTTAACGCAAATCATTGACATCACATGGCATTGCATGCCTTTACAAACAAGAAATAAATACATGTTAGTGTCACCAAGGATGCTTATGAATACACCAAGGATGCTTATGAATACACAAATGTTATATTTTGCTTGGGTAATACGTTGCATTTAAGTGTGCATCTATGCCAATTCATTAGAACTTTTCAAATGAATAATTAAGATATTTCAGCTTCATGTTTCTGGGTCAGTCCTAAAGCATATACATTTGATAAAAATGTCCTATATAAAAATATATATTTTTGAATGAGTTGAATGCATTAAATGATGTCCAGTGGCCATGAAATGTAGCCACATCTGCAATGCTATAATATTTTCATGCGGAAAATTAAAAGGTGGCAAGACTTTTTTAAGCACAAGTATTGCTTTCAAGCACTCAGATGTTGGTGTTAAAGAGGTTCTCAGCTATATTTCACACAGTCTTGCACAGATGGATACGTACTCTAAATATAAATATACAATAATCATAATAAATAATGTAGCAGCTCCCTTTTGATCACTGACTTTCTTCTACTTCAGTTACTTTATTTGATAGAGCTTCCTAGTTTGAACTATTGAGGTAACATTTCGCTTGGAAAATTATGTGTTTATTAGCATAAACCCATGCTTAACATTTATTCTATAGCCCCCTAGACAGAAGTCAAGTAAGCATAGAAGGTCAGGAGAATATAATTTTTAAATGTTACTACCATTCATCTCTAACTCTAGAGGGTTTTACATAAATTGTGCAGATTTTTAGGCATTATCATAGAAGAATCTTAATAAACAGAGCGGGCATATACAAATATTTAAACTGATCTTAAACACTGAGATTTGAATTGATTTCTTTAATTACGATTAAGATGAAAATGTAAGAGGAACATTTTTATTTCTCTTTAAATGTCAGTCTTCAGATTTAATGAATACAGTAACTTTCTCTGAATATTTCAGTAGATCATTAGCATTTATAGTCTTGCAGACTTTTAAAAGTACTAAAATGCACCTTCATAAGTATGGTAAAAGAAAAAAAGTAAGACTAGCAGACAGTGAAATTCATTAGAAATAATCTTTTTCTACAACAAGGGACTTGCAGTATTGCCTTAGAGTAGATAATTAAAATCCACCCAATGACCTTCAAAGTGTACAAGCCATGTACAAGAGCCATGTACACAAAATAGATGACTATGCACCTGATTCTTTTAGTTAAAGGGAAAACCGGACAGCATTTTAATCAGTATACAGTTCAGTTTGTACTGTTGCATTTACCTGAAAGGTTTTCCTTTACATAAGCTTTATTTATTACCTGTTTGCTCAACCGTATTTTTATAAATGTATTTCAAATACAGACTTGTAGTTAAAGTATATGTAAACCCTAACAAGGAACTTATATTTTCTACCCTTTGGTCTGACTTTTATTTTTATTGAAAGAGTTGAAAGAGTTTATTGCATTTTAATTGAAAGAGTTGTGTTATATCTGTTCAATAGTTAAAACACAATGGGGTCTATTCACTAAGCTGCCGTAGGCAGCCGAGTGAACGACCGACCTGAAGCGAAGTGAGCTGAACGCTGTTTTTCGGCTATTCACTTCAAGCTGGTATGACTGATTTCATTCGTGTATCGGCTTAAATCAGCCGTACATCGGGTGGCTTCACGTGGCTTTGGGTCGGCCGACCCGAAATGCAGAAGGAGTTCGACTCAGCCCATCCAACATCTGGACCGGCTAAGCCGAACCTCCAGCAGGCTACTCGCTGCTGTTCAGTCTATTCTTATAGATGCCGAACAGCAGTGAGTGAATAGCCGAATCCCGCCGTGTGGCATATAGTTAAAAAAGTAGAAAAAAATAAATAGAAAACAATTGTGCGGAGCTAGCAGTGACAGCTAGCTCCGCCCAACTGTTTTCTATTGGCCGGGCGGTTCTGCTGCTGTCAAAAAAAAGAAAAAAAAAATGTTCGTCATAGGAATGCATTGCTAGATTCCTATTGGCTATTTCAATTTGCAATAGCCAATAGCAAACTAGCTATTGTTCCCACCCTCTGCTGCTGTCAATCACTAGTGGGGACCTGATGGAGAACTGCAGGTCCCCTCTGCTGATTGACAGCAGCAGTGGGCGGGTGCAATAGCTAGTTAGCTATTGGCTATTGCAAATTGAAATAGCCAATAGGAATCTAGCAATGCATTCCTATGGTGAAAATTGTTTTAAATTGTTTTCTATTCTGACGCCAGCCAACGACTCCGTGTCAGAATAAAAAAAAAAAAAAAAGAAAAAGCAGTGTTTCTCTCCTGGGCGGCCGGGAGAGTTGGGCTGTCTGGAGATCAGTGTCCCTGGTTAGCTGGTAACCAGGGACGCTGATCTCTCTGCAAGTGGCCGGAGCCAGCCATAAGATCACGACTGGCTCCGCCCAGCTGTCAGAAGCAGGCTGTCGGCGGCCAATCGCCGGCCGCTCGGCCAGCTTCGGCTTTCACCTCGGCTCAGTTGAGCCGAAGCATATGCCTTCAGCTTGACTGAGCCACTCGGCCAACTTTGGGAGCTATACGGGCTATAGTGAATAGCCCGTACAGCAGCCCTTCGGTTCTACTGAACCAAAGGGGTCCTGGGGCCGAAGCTAGCCGAAGGATCAGCCGAAGCTACATCTAGATCATTCGGCTGCTTTGTGAATAGACCCCAATATATGTTGATCTTGCCAGAAATCCAGTGTTTCGGGCATGCTGTATGATTATCTCGAACAACATTTTCAAAAAATATTTAAGGACTACAAAATTACACAGAATAACATAGGACTGGAACAAATGTGGAGGTACTAACATGGGAGTGTGACAGAGACTATAAATAATATGTAAAACATCATATTTATTTTGGTTTACATTGTTTCCCTATGCACTTACCCGTTCTTATGACACTGCACATATTCTCCTTGTGTTCAGTTGACCCCTCCCTCTTTTTCAACGGGCATAACTTGTGCCTCTTCACCCTGTAACAGAAAAAGTAAGTGACATTAGTTATTGTCGGTTAAGGCATGTTGTGTATTGTAATGCTTGCATCCTTTATGTATGATTGTGTTTTTGCCCGAGCTGTAGTGGCTGGGTTTCTTCATTTATGTGTACTTTATGTTGGATATTTTAATGGTTACGTTTACAGTTGGAGCCTGAGCTGGAATGGCTAGGCTCTCTATTTTTTGGTATTTTCTTGTTAATGTATTTAATTGATTAAAAATATGAATGAGTTATTAATAAAAGGCCGTGGCCAGTTCATTGCATTTCAATTTGTTCAGAGTCTTTATTTCAATACATTTATCATATGTGTATCTACTGTCTACTGTCCCAGGAGGTGTTCCATAGCCTTAACATACTTCTTTGCCCAAGGTGAAAATCCTGCTCATCCAAAGATATAGCACAATGAGTGAGGATTTTTACCCTAAGACAGAAAATGCAAAACTGGCAGGATAACCATGTGAAAATAACGCAAAAAAACTTTAAATAAAAGAGAGCAAATGAATGCAGCCATTATATCAGCGGCTTGGTAAACTGCAATGTATTTCCTTTTTGTTTTTTAGTTTAGATAGGCACTTAAAACACTTTTAACCTTCTAGTGGCTATTTGTATATCAAATGGGATTTTTTACAACCCTGCAAAAGTAAGTACAGCATCTACTTGCCCATAGACATCAATATTTTTTTAACTCTTACCTAATAATTCCAGTGTTATAGTATTATCCTTATATGTTTCTTGTTTTCACTTTATCTGAGTAAATGGATAGAAATGACAGATAAAGCACATTTATTGTGCAAAACAAAGAGAATAATTTGGGATGTAGATGCCCTGTGTGTATAAATAATTACAAACCTATACAAACCAATTAATACACTTACTAACCTGTTTTGGTTTTTTAAGTAAACAAAAGCACCCAGAGAAACTCGGAAGCATTCAGAGGAATATTGCACAAACAATGGTAAAATAAACAAACTACATGCTTGGTGGTAGTCAAATTCAAACACTGCAAGAATGCTCACCACTAAGCCACAGTCCTACCCCATATGCTGAAAACATGACTTAAGGCAGGGTGTTTTTTTTTTACCTTAATGCATTCTCTACATTAGGGTAAAAAATGCCCAGTACTTTACTGTGTCCCCCATCCTTGCCTGCCAGTGCCGCTCATTACCGCTGCCAGTCCCTGAAGCAATCTTTCCAAACTTCCTGGTTGTGGGGCAGAAGATTGAAGGCAGAAGAGCCATAGTCTCCTTCTGCTGACAATCAACCTGTTGGGCTGAGAGGAGGGGTCTGGTCTGCTGCATATCTGTGTCTGTCTGTGGACACACATGGCCACTTATGGGCATAGCCGGGAGTGAGTATGCACGGGTGCCTCTACAGCAGCTGCTTAGTTGATGGCAGCACCTGTGCAAGGGGGAGAGCACTGCAGGACCGTTAAAGAATGAGGAACGGAACATTTTTAATTTAAAACAAAAAAGGAGTTTTGGAAGGTATGGGCCTCCTCTTTATAAAATTAAACAAAATTATGGTTTAATATCACTTTAAATACACTTTATTTTAAAGAAGAGAAAGGTGTGGAGAAAGGTGTGAACATCTGTCTTGTCTAATTGCTGCTTGTGTCTCTGGGGAAATTTTATTTTTACTCCCTTTCTTAAACACTAAAATAAATAAGGGCAACCTCACAATCAAGAACACTGACAACAATAAAAAAACCCTGACTGAGATGTTAACTCATCTTCTTTGTATCACATGCTAATAAAAAGTATGTTATATTGCTGTCTGTGTAACCATTGGAGAAATTATTCTCACTTTAAATCAGGAGGTGTCACATTCGCATATAAGAACATGCTTTATACATACTGTGAAATTCCCTAGTGTTTATCAGTTTAAAATGGAATTAAAAGTAAGGAATTACTATATTATAGGGAGCATCTATCGTTGTTAATTGTGCCTAAGCAGCACTCTTTATCCTGAATTTTATCTGAAAAATGCACTTCCCGGAATATGTGTTTGCCTTGACACTCTTGAACCTACAGCCTTATAGCTGTTTATCTACAGTGTGAGATCTAAGGTACTGCTTCCTCTTACTGCTAGTTCCACAAAATAAGTGAAATTCGGCTGCCTCTACACAAAAACACAGTGTATGCCATATATGGCATATATGGAAAAATCATACACATGAAGCATATATAATGCTGCTTCACCTCTATGCCCACAAACATTCCAAAAAAACACTTTGAAAGTGCTAAAAACAATATCCAGATGTGGAACGTACACACCATTGACGTGTTTAGGTCTGCATGAGCAACCTGTGCATGTGTGGACGCCCGTTCACATGCTTCTTAAGCTTAGAAACATGAGCACGCCGGTTTTTCACAATTTCTTGGTAAATAGAATAAACACGCGTGACTGGTGCATAGTTTTTAACAGCGTGTTCACAAGCTGACTATTTTTCCAACCATTCTGTACTGTTCAGAGGTGTTTGTTAATGGCAGCAATAGATCAGGCAGGGAGGGAACACACTGCAGAGGTGTATACATTCCACCAATAGATCATGCTGGGAGGGAACACACTGCAGAGGTGTATACATTCCACCAATAGATCAGGCAGGGAGGGAACACACTGCAGAGGTGTATACATTCCACCAATAGATCATGCAGGGAGGGAACACACTGCAGAGGTGTATACATTCCACCAATAGATCATGCTGGGAGGGAACACACTGCAGAGGTATATACAATTTGAAATGGCCAATAGTGGGCTATTGAAACCCATTTGTCTGTCAGCTGTGGAAGCTAGACAGCGGGTGAATAGAGCAATGGGGGAAAATGGGCTGCTAGCGATTGGTTGGGAGTTACTATTAACGCTCAAACATCCGGAAACTAGTTATCTGCTACCTACCAATCCCCATGATTGCCAGATAACTGATAGTTTATTGTATCTACATATGCATGCATATCAAAATGCATATTTATGCACATGCATATTAGTATCCATGCATCGGTATTCACAAGAATGCATGCATGGATGTGCATCAAAATACATGTGTATGGATGTGTGTATCCATTCAAATACATGCATGCTAATATGTGTGTGTGTGTGTGTGTGTGTGTGTATATATATGTGGATATGTATACACATGCACAAATATATTGATATACATCACTATATGTAGATAGATGCAACATTAAACATATACCACTACCAGTCAGCAGGGAAATTATGTACTGCTGGCACTTGTAGTTCCCCTTACCAAGTCCAATAGGCTCATCCAGCATTACATTTATTATAATTAAGCAATTTATTATTATGTATGTAGTGTAGGAAATGTATGGTGTGCTTTATTATAATGAACATCAGTCTGTGCCTTTGGGGGACTTGCCAAGGAGCCAATTAACCTTCCAACATGTCTTTGAAGTGTGGGATGAAACCCTTGCAGAAGGTGGGATTTGAACCAGGGAGTGGGGTACTGTAGGGCAGTTGTGCTAACCCCTAAGCCACTGAACTGCCCTAAAGGATTTCTGATCATGATTCTTGGTAGAGCACTGCAAGCAAGTGGCATAAATATTCAAATAATAAGCAAGATTATTCCCTTTCCACAATCATATATGCTAGTGGTTGGAGTAAGGCTATGCAAGCACAGGGAGGATGTTCAAAGTCCATGTGCTTGTCATTTGAGGCAGTATTTGCTGTACAAATATTTTTATTTTGACAAAACAGAATTACAGTCCATACAGTACGATTAAGGACCAGCAGGTTCATACAATAGAAAATTACCCTAGAACATTACAACGGCATATTGGTGCGCTTTGTAAAGTCATCCAGCGAAGAGCCAATGAAGGATATCAATATAACATTTGAGTAAGGGGTATGACAAAAAAAAAGCCCCCCTTCCACTAACTATAGTAAGACAAAGGCACCATAATGGTCTGTGTATTAATTCTGGGGGTGGGCTAGCATCTGGAAACCACAGTGAGGACGCCAGCTGCGTGCTGCTGCTGCAGGACGCCAGCGGAGCTACACAAGTGGGGGAAGAAAGGCTAGCGGCAATATGCCAAGCAATCATTCTATATTGTGTATTTAAGGCTCCACAAAACATCAGTACAACCTTGAGGTAAGAGGATACAGAGAAAAGTGGAAAGGGTAGGAGAGGAAGACAAACAAAGAAGAGAGGAGGCTGTGAAGGGAGTCGAGGGGGGCCCCAGCACCCCGACCAAGCGCGTCGCCGTCAGATTGCTAAGAGGTCACGATCCAGTCCCATTGGCTGGACATATTCCAGCCAGGGTAACCAAGTCTTCTGAAAAGGGGCATAAGAGTCGTGCACTGAGGCAGGATTTGAACCAGGGGCACAGATGCTGCAAGGGAGTAGCTCTAACCCCTAAGCCATGGGCATTGTGATGACAAATTTTAAAATTCGATATTTCCCCTCCTTGGAGGTGGCTCAGAAACAGTAAGCAGTTTAAACTAAAATGTCAGGTTACAATAAGCAATATATTTCCATTTCAACAATCATAATACCATTAAATATCCTCTTGAGGCAATCCTTTAAGCTGTAGTCAGGAAGTAGTGCCTAACACGTAGATGATAACACGCCATCCACGCGTGTTGACAGCATTAACAGGCGTGTCCAGTGCCAGCACTGATTCACGCCTATTAACACGCTTTTGGGCAATACGCCTATGTGCGCACGCGCGCAATTCAGGCGTGTTTTTGCATGGCGTGTACGTGGCGTGTTTATAAGGTGTTTTATAAACTCATCCTATTTTTACTGTTAAATTGCAATGGAGGCAAGCAATTTTGTCCTTAAGAGTTACTCGCCATCAGATGCCTCACCTAACCCCTACCCTGCCTCGGCCTTAACTCCACCCCTAAACACACCCTCTTAAATTATCTTATGAAATGACTGTTAAATATTTTATTCAGAAAAAAGTTACAAAAAAATATATAAACAACAACTTTAACAATATTAACGGCTATAGAGAACTACAACTCTCAACAACACTTTATACAGAAATACAGAATAGTAATGGCTATAGAGGACGAGAACTCTCAGCAACACTTTATACAGAAATACAGATTAATTCAATCAATTATAGAGGACTAAAAACATGTCACAGATTACACAGAACACATACAAAAAAGCATCACCTTATCTGACTGTCCTCTCGTGAGAACACCATGCAGCAGGGAGAGGCAGCGGGCTTTTTATTCAGGTGACTGCTTGCTGGGTCCTCCCGGCTGAGGCCCCAGCGCTGCCCTACAGTGTGCCTGCAGGCTGCTCTGTGGTACAGTTATGTGCTTTAGCCTCCTGGCTCCCACCTGGCCCTCTCCCAGCTCCTTCCTCACTGCTGGGTGGCCAGTCAGATGACGCCCCCACTTTTCTTCCCTCTATCCTGCCACTGGACTCATGCCTGACTCGCCCTCATTTTATTTCCACTTGCCAAATGTGAACAGGTGAGTGGAAATTTTGGGCCCTGGGTTAGCAGACAAAAGTATGTATGTACAGGTGAAACTCGAATAATTCGAATATCGTGCAAAAGTTAATTTATTTCACTAATTGAACTTAAAAGGTGAAACTAATATATGAGATAGACTCATTACATGCAAAGCAAGATAGTTCAAGCCGTGATTTGTCATAATTGTGATGATTATGGCTTACAGCTCATGAAAACCCCAAATCCACAATCTCAGAAGATTAGAATATTGTCAAAAGGTGCAATATTCTAGGCTCAAAGTTTCCCACTCTAATCAGCTAATTAAGCCATAACACCTGCAAAGGGTTCCTGAGCCTTTAAATGGTCTCTCATTCTGGTTCAGTAGGAATCACAATCATGGGAAAGACTGCTGACCTGACAGTTGTGCTGAAAACCATTATTGATACCCTCCATAAGGAGGGAGAGCCTCAAAAGATAATTGCAAAATAAGTTGGATGTTCCCAAAGTGCTGTATCAAAGCACATTAATAGAAAGTTATGTGGAAAAATTAGCAAACTCGCCTGACATGAACCCCATAGAGAATCTATGGGGCATATTTCTTTTGGTGGTATTTAATCACCACTGGAATTTGTATTTTTGAATATATTAAGGAAACATTACTAAAAATTGTGAAAAATAAGTTGTTGGTTTTTTTTACATTATGTTATAATACAATTATTGTTTTGTTTTGTTTTGTTTTATTTTTTTACATTATGTTATAATACAATTATTGTTTTGTTTTGTTTTGTTTTCATGTTTTTTTTCTTCTTTTTTAAAAATAAAAAAAATAAAAATGCAACCAGCTCTCAAAATCAGTGTTTGATGCAACATTACCAAGAACCTTTTAAGTCCACACATTAAGGAATTGGTGTAAATGAGCCACCAAAAAACTTCCCCTTAATAACTTGCAAATGTTAGCTGTAAGTACTGAGCTCTATTGAACAGTTCTCATGTCTAATGCAATTTGATTAGAAAGGTAGTCACATCTTCAATTTAAGGCTGGCGATAATTAACTTAAAGTTAAAGTTACAATGATTGTTAGCCAATTTTTGGTAAAATATAAAAGACAGGGTCATGTCGGGTAAATAGACACCAAACATTTTTATTATAGTTCTTTACACTACCATAGCGAGTTCAAGAAGAAATGTATGGGGAGATTTAAAAGACAGGATTAATACCCTGCACAAATATATGCTTTGCTTTTTCTATTTTTTTCTATATAGAAATTGCATCAGGAAAACCAGTAATCATAGAATTAATAATAAAATATGTACCTATGCATTGTACAACTGTCACTCCTCCATTTATGAACCTCCACCAACTCTATACTGCATTTAAGCTTCTAAGGAATTGTTATCCCTTATCCTTGATCGTCTGTATTATCAGATTGTTTCCTAAACTATGCACTTATCTTATTATGATTTAATCATGCTGTAGGAAGGGTACATATGGAGAGAGCACACAGGGAGCTATCTAATTAGCTGATTTTAATTTGGATTGTATATCTAGCCTTTGTTTTTAATGAATGTAATTAAAATTAACTCTTTTATATGAATTTCTTTGTGGAGTAAGTTCCTTTGGTGCTCTCAAAACCCCACTTTCTGTCCTTGTTGAATAGACACCAAACATGTCAAGCTTTAAAATTGTGCACATCCGTGAAATCGCAAAAAAACTACCATACCGAACATTGACAATAGGCAACGCTTTAAAAGCTTTTACCGCTCATCAGTTTAGTGTTATCAGTGATTGATGACCCTAGAATTATTGCTCTCACTGCGGCGATATGTAACACGTGCGGTGTATTTGGCGCAATCGTCGTTTTTGCATGTATACGCACCCGACACATGTTTGCACGCTTGTATGTACTTTAATTTTTTTTGCAACTTTTATATTTTTAAACTATTTTCTTTCACTTAACTTTATTGTTATCACATCGGGGGCTAAGAAACCCTCCTATGTGATAGCAAAGAGATGTGACAGGTCCTCTTTATGGAGACATCAGGGGTCTACAAGACCCCTATTGTCACCTAGGGACCCCCAAAGAACCTGATGATGCAGAGATCTGCTTCATCAGCTTCTCTCCAGCGTCTGAAGCTGGAGAGTGACACAAGAATGAGGAAGGGATGTAATATACATCCCTTTCACATTCTGACACACCGGAGAGAGGACCGTAGGGAGACCGTGTACCGTTCTCCCTCTAATCCCCTTTCACAGAGCCACAATGCTGGTCCCGGGCTTGCATCGGGCACAGTGGAGCCCAGGACCAGTGGGACAGCGGGAGGGGGGGGGCACGTACCGGCACCTGATACAAGTTATCCGCCGGCTCTATAGCCGGCAGATCACTTGTATGTAAACAGGCATCGCTGCCTGTTTTTAAATCTGGGCAGGTTCCCGCTCGCGCGTGCCATGAGTGGGAATGGATGACGGGACATTTAAATATGCCCGCTCAGATCTATGAAGCTCTGGCCGGGAGGCAGTTAATAACATAAAGCAGAGTTCTTTCTTAGGAAGTTAACAAGTTAGCCAGAGTGGACTTCTTATACCACAATGACCCCTAGTGACCAGGTGTGATATTGCATAAACACACACAGAACAAATATAAAAAATCATCATAGATACCTAAGCCATGAGAAAGAAGTTCCCTTGCTTAGAATAGTCCAACAAACAAACTTTGCTGATGTCACTGACAAACATTGGAGGTGTATTTAGCAACCAGAGCATTGATGAGAGGCACTTCCTCGTCACTGACTTCCGGGCTGAATTCACTGACGCACTTCCTTCTCACTGACCTCCTGGATGAACTCTCTACCCTGAAGCTCACAGACTTCCTGGATGACTCGCTGACTTGAAAGTTGCTTGCTTCCAATTCCTAATGCACTTTTTGAGGAGTTTGACCTGACAAATATCCTTCCTATAAAGACAAATCCCTGACATAATCCTGGGCTGGTTTGATTTTAAATCTTTTCATTTAAAATAGTTAATTCAACTGTAATATATACAGTCATGGCAAAAAATATTGGCACCCCTGGATTTCTGTCAGATAATGCACCACTTTGCACAGAAAATTGTTACAATTACAAATGTTTAGGCATGCTCATGTTTATTTCTTTTGTTTGTATTGGTATGACACGAAAAAGTGGCGAACAAAAAAGCCAAACCTGACACATTCCATGCAAAACTCCAAAAATTGACTGGACAAAATTATTGGCACCCTCAATTAAAATTTGGTAGCAGAGCCCTTGGAAAAAATTACTGAAATCATTCGCTTCCTGTAACCATCAATGAGTTTCTTACACCTCTCTACAAGAATTTTGGACCACTCTTCTTTCACCAACTGCTCCAGGTCTCTCGGATTGGAAGGGTTGCTTTTCCCAGTTGCTGTTTTGAGATCTCTCCACAGGTGCTCTATGGGATTCAGATATGGACTCATTTCTGGCCAGTCCAGTTCTCTCTTGCGCTTTGTCTGAAACCATTTCTGGGTGCTTTGGGTCATTGTCCTGCTGTAAGACCCATGACCTCTGACACCCAACTTTCTGACACTGGGCCCTACATTGCACCCCAGAATTCGTTGGTAGTCTTCAGATTTCATAATGCCATGCACACTGTGAAGACATCCAGTGCCTGAAGCAGCAAAGCAACCCCAAAACATCAGTGAACCTTCACCATGTTTGACTGTAGGGACTGTATTTTTTTCTTTAAAGGCCTCATTTCTTTTTCTGAAAACAGTAGAATGATGGGCTGCACCAAAAAGCTGTAATTTTGTTTCATCAAAAAGCTGGTCATTTTGTGTCATACCAATATAAACAAAAGGAATAAACATGAGAATGCCTAAACATTTGTAATTGCAACAGTTTTCTGCTCAAACTGTTGCATTATCTGACAGAAATGCAGGGGTGCCAATATTTTTGGCCATGACTGTAAATATATTGTGTATATCTATATACATATATATACATATATAGATATATCTATATATGTATGAAGGTTAATTTATTAACCTGTATTTGTGGGAGGGGATTATAGCTATTTAAACTCCTTCTCTTCCCTTTCCTGCCTGACGTTGTAGGGGAAGCGTTTGTCTGTTGCACAAGAGGAAGATGTATGCCACTTCTGGGTCGGGTCACGCTGCATGGGTCTGTTTTCAGCATGCTGCAGCTCAATCTATCTCGTCTATACTCATTCGTATTGCACTTTGCTCCTATCAATCTTAGGTAACAGTAAAGGTAGGAATAACCATGATTGCATGGTTTCAGCAAGTAATCAGTTTCAGGTAAGGTGGTTTTTTTACAGTTCAGGTATCCTAAAACAGGTTTCAGAGCAAATTGAGGGAACAGGTTTCTTGCTCTCTCTCAGTTTAACCTTTCCAAGCCTAATTACAAGCACCTGTGTTCTGCAAGACAGTTAACCCTTCAAACATATATACTGACCGGTTTTACCTGACAATTGTTCAATACATGTAAAGGTGGCCATACACCTTAAAGCCATTGTATGACTTTTTTGTGCAGACATCTCACCCTCGTTCAATTCTCTTACAACTAGCCTATCATGCACAAACCAATGTAGTTCACAATTAATGCTCGTCAGCACCTCCCACCTGGCTGATTTTCATCGATCAAAAGGATAGATTTTTGTTTGTTCATGCGCAGTTTCATCTTGATTTTTGTTGTTCAACAATGCCACTAACCCGTCAATTTTATTAAAGTTTCTAGCCTGCTTGAAAGACAAAAATCTGCCAGCTGTACAGTAATTGAGGTTGTTCACTTCCATAAACTGGCAGATTTTTCTGACAAACGCAATCGCAGACAAAAATCTCCAGGTAATTGAGAGGTGTATGGGCACCTTTAGAGTCTTTACTTAATATGCACTCATTCACAGGTCTATCCATATTTTTCTATTGTGGAACATGTTTCATAATCACTTGACCTGTATGATATGCTATGGTATTTTGGTTGCCACTAAACCTTGACAGAGTTAATAAGTCTGCATTAAAACTTTTGGCAAACTGCACGTGTTTAAAAAAAAAAAGTGTATTGGCATCCGGTACTATGATATGCCATGCATTGTTTTATTATGCTACATAAGGTGCCATGCATTGTCTGTCCTGCAATGTATGATATCATGCGCTGTGGCCATCCTGCCATGTATGATGCCATGCGTTGTGCTGACATTTTGCATATTTGATATAAGTTGTGTTTTGAAATGTGTAAATTTATTTTCTCAGCATACAGAGGCCTTGTCTGAGGCATAGTAGCCTCGCTCAGGCACCCGGGGCCTCATGTTGTGGCTTCCCCTGGCTCACTCCCAGGTACATCTCTCTACGGTTCCAAGGCCTTGTCCGAGGTCCAGTGCCCTCACTCAGGCACCCGATGCCTCATGTTGTGTTTCCCCTGTCTTGCTTCCAGGTACCCAGGGCAAGGTGTAGTGCCCTCGCTCAGGCACCTGAGGCCTCATGTTGTGGCTTCCCCTGGCTCACTCCCAGGTACATCTCTCTACGGTTCCAAGGCCTTGTCCAAGGTCAAGTGCCCTCACTCAGGCACCCGATACATCATGTGTGTTCCTATTCGCTGATTGTGGGCCCCTTTCCCTCAATATCCATTTCTAGGTTTGTTTGTCTTCTCTAGTTGTAAGTTTTGTGCAGTCTGTCCAAGCAAGTTTCATGAGACCCGTCTCTTGGGATTAAATTTAGCCATGACCACTAGGTCTATAGCCGGAGTATTTTAGTAACACTTGGAGTATGTTTCTTATGTTATAATATCAAGTGTCCACGTCTAAGTCTGTATGTTTTCTGTACATTTTGGATAGGGAGGTGTCTTATTTAACCTATGCCAGTCCTCACATGGTGTAGCTGATGTATCAATGTCTGCGTCTGTCTTGTGACTGCTTTTCAGTCCTCTGTCAGTGCAACTAAGGTTGCATGTGTGTAATGGTAACGTCCAGTTAGTCTTGCTCTAGTCAAGTGTGTGTTTCTGTCATGTCATGGTTAGAGTCTGCCTGCACTATATTAAGATATTCCTTACTCCACATTGCACCAACTCGGTGCAATGTGGAGGAGGAATGTGCGGGAGAAGCTTCATTCACATTGGCAGCCACATTTAGTTACTGTCAGCTGTACTTTTATTTTACATGCACATAGTTTGACAAAGATTGGTCTCAGCTATTTCAACTGCATATAAGCAAGATTTGATATTCTAACAAGTGAAGTTTGCCATTTAATCTTGTGGTACAGCTCCACTTTACTAATGTCTGGCATCGGTCACATTAATTTCTCCCTGGATTTCAGCAGTTATGTTCACTGGGTAGAAGACCTAGTTTGTGGGCCCTCTCAATTATGGACCTTGCTTTTCGGATAAATGCTGCCTCTGTAGCTTTATCATGTTCTTTTAGCCTGATTAAAATACCAAGCGCATCGGTGTTCTTTGTGCTATTCACGTCCTGCCTCTCCCTCAGATAAAGATGACACTAGTGTTCAACTGCTCAGTTACATACAGGTGAAACTCGAATAATTAGAATATCATGCAAATGTAATTGCAGTAAGTGCTGCAAAAGGGGCCCAAACCAAGTACTGAGTACATATGCATGCTTGTACTTTTTCAGAGGTCTGATATTCTATGTACAATCCTTGTTTTATTGATTGCATGTAATCTACTTTTTTGAGGTTGTGGATTTGGGGTTCTTGGGGTTTTCATGAGCTATAAGCCATAATCATCACAATTATGACAAATCACGGCTTGAATTATCTTGCTTTGCATGTAATGAGTCTATCTCATATATTAGTTTCACCTTTTAAAAGTTGCATTAGTGAAATAAATGAACTTTGCACAATATTCTAATTATTCGAGTTTCACCTGTAGTGTGACTTATTCTGGATGTATTGCTATGTTACTCAAATTAACTCTGTTAAATTCTAATCTATCTGGGTTTTTTTGCCCCCATTTAGGTGTACCTAAACAACGAGGCCACAGACACACCTCAGGCCACGTTAGCTCATCAGCACAACTCCATCCATATTAGATTTATCCCTTAGACGGTGATCTTATACCCAACCATAATTGTTGAGGTACAGCGCCACTATGCTAATACCAGGCGAAGGTCTTGGCACAATAATTACTCCCCGGATTTCAGCAGCTATGCTCATATATGAGTAGAAGACATAGGTTACGGCCCCTCTAAATTTATGGACATTGCTTGTTGGATAAAAGCTGCCACTGCAGCTTCTTATCATGCTCTTCTGACCTTGTAAAACACTAAGTACATCAGTGGCCCTCATGCTATTCACGTCTTACCTAACACTTTGATAAAAAGGGCATTGGTATTCATCAACATAGCTATGTAATATGACTCATTCTGTATTCATTGTTATGTTACTCAAATTACCGGTTATATACTAGTCTATCTGTATATTTTGCCCCCTTTTAGGTGTACCTAACAGCCTGGCCATGGGCACACCTCAGGCCACATTAGCTTATTGGCACAACTCAGCCCACGCTATATCTATTATACGGTATCTATGCCCGACCACAAGTATGAAGGTTAATTTATTAACCTGTATTTGTGGGAGGGATTATAGCTATTTTAACTCTTCCTCTTCCCTTTCCTGCCTGACGTTGTAGGCAAAGCGTTTGTCCCCACCCATCCCTCTTTATAACTTAAAATTCCATCACCTTTTCATTTGGTATGCCCCCTTTTAGGCGTACCTAACAGTGTGGCCACAGGCACACCTCAGGCCACATTAGCTTATTGGCACAACTCAGCCCACACTATATCTATTAGTGTGTGTGTGTGTGTCTCTTAAGATACGTTTTATTGCTAGTTTCTTACTTTAAGTATTATATATTTTGGTGCATACTATGTTTCAATCATTGTAAGATAATCCTTATACAAGGTAAATTTATTGTTTATATTTTCTATATCCTAATTATTTTACAAAGATATTTTGCTGTCTTTGATCAATCCAGACAGAAAAAAACTCACTTTTTCCTGATAATCGGGGTATTCTTAATTAATGTTAACATTCATAAATATTTTCCTACTTTTGATAAAAGTAGGTGGAGGAATTAATTTATTATAAATAATAATCTGGTTCTAATCCTGAACAAAGTGCTCTAGCAACAGCGAGTAAGCACACCATTGGGAGATCAAGGTTACCAACACTGTCTTACTGAACTTAGACCCACTGGCCAGAGGTTTAGATAGTGCCTGTATAATTATTGATACATAAACAGTTGGTCTTCTGTACTGTAGCCACTGCATTATTGCATTGTATGATGGTTATTGATTGTTTTCTCATTTACTCCCTTACAGAGATTTTACCTTTTTTAAAAAAGCCAATTTAAATTCACAGGTTTGTCAGTAAAATTGGGTTCAGCCAAGGCAGGTCATTAAAGGATGAAACAGACGGACCAATTCAACCAGTCGTCAATCCGGAGGGTAGCGCTACAACTGTAATAGAGGTTACTTTGACAAAGGAAAGGGATGCATAAGTACATTTGGATAATTCCACAAGTGATTAAAATAAAGTTGTGGCACAATGCTTACAGGACCTTGGGTGTAGGTGTAAAATACACTTGTAAAACATTAATCGCTTGAATATCCTTGTAACCTTGATTGGTGACCCTGCTAATATACAACACAAAGAGCATTTTCTTGCAGTTCAGCCATAGTGTTACTGCCACTTCTGTATATAATGGCTACCAAGGTAATCTCCCTTAGTAAAGTAAATATGGATAACACAGTAAAAGCATTTTTTCAAGGCGAGACACAGTTCAAAGTAACATATTTCAGAACAATTAATTGTAATGAGCAACAGCTCCCTTGCGTAACACTTTTTGTTAGGAGTTGCAAGGACTCATGCTTAATAGAAAGAACAATTTATTTGTAAAATTTTGCAGGGACAGTGGGTATCGGGTGCTTTTTTTTCCCGAGGAACTGAAAGTCCAAAGTATTCACAGGTTCTGGCAGCTGCTCCATCCTTAGTGTACACTCTCTCACACACATTATCTTGTATGGACTTCATACTTGCTGCCATAATCACCTCAAAGCAGGGCACTTGTCAGGTGTACAACCAAAGCTGGAGACCCTGCAGCTGATGACCTGTTGCTCCTAGGCCCCCTGCACATGTGCCTGTTAATCTCTCAGCAGTCCTCAGCACCACAACGTTTACTTTGAGCATCTCATTAGTCGGGCGTATGGTCTCAGACTCCATGATTCACAAGCCTTTATTTACAAGACACATTACATCATGATAAATGTATGGCTTTGGTTAGCAGAAGGAATGCCTACCAGCCTTACACAAATCATTGACCACCAAAGTAAAAACTCACACCATGGGACCCAATACATTTTCTCCTAACGTACTAAAAAAAAAGAAGTTTGTCTTCAAGTGTATACCTTGATATTTTTAACGCATGAACACTTAAATAATAATTGTGTATATACTGTACTTTTATCTCTTTGGTGACACCTGCAACTCAAAAAATGGCTCATGTCAATTATGTTGGAAAAAGAGATCCTATCATTCATAACACTGCAGTTAGAAATTTAGGAAAATGCACTCAGCATGATATGCAGCTGTAAATTGACACTAGGGTGTCAATTCAAATAACTACTGAGGGAAGACAGAAGGATGAGCTGGTAGGAAAGCCATGAATCTGTAATTCTTCACATTTTATAAACCTACAAATCAATAATATACTGTCAATTTGTTTATAGCTGCAACAGTCAAAGTGCTACAGATTGACATGTTCTACAATGGTGGATAATAAATGTAAATCGTATAAAAATCACCAAATGATAGTACTTCTTCTAGATCTCTAGTCGTCTGTTAAAAAAAAAAAACTTCCTGAAGGAGAGTTTAGCTGGGAATACCATCATATCAAGTAATTAAACCCTGAAGCAGGATGTAACTAGAGAGTAGGTTGTCTCTCTGGTAAATGTCCTGTCCTCTCATTCTTATCCAATCAGATAAAAGGAAGAAGAGGCTGGCACAACAAACATTGTTGCACATGTAGTGATCATTGCTATGAGCTGCTTGAAAGTGTTCCATAGAGCATACTGGAAAAAATGTCTGTGTACCATGCAGGGGACAGTAGTCAAGCACACATTACAAGAGAACTATGGCTTGACCTTTTTGCTGTAGTTCTCTTTAGGGTTACAGTAGGACATATACTAATGTTCTCCTGTGACCCAAAACTAAGCATATAGCGGGCTATTGCTCGTTACATGCTGACAGCACAGAGCCGCTGTGCCTGCCCCCCCCCCTGTCTGTTCAGTGATCATTGCTATGAGCTGCTTGAAAGTGTTCCATAGAGCATACTGGAAAAAATGTCTGTGTACCATGCAGGGGACAGTAGTCAAGCACACATTACAAGAGAACTATGGCTTGACCTTTTTGCTGTAGTTCTCTTTAGGGTTACAGTAGGACATATACTAATGTTCTCCTGTGACCCAAAACTAAGCATATATTGGCTGTTGCCTCCTATATGCTAGCAGCTCAGAGCCACATTGCAGCTAGAACGGATCCCAACAATGGATAATGGATAACCAGACCTCAAGATCATCATACATAGGTTTAGTTATCCTTGCAAAATGATGAGGGTCTGATGATGGAGGCGCCGGGCTGTGTTCCCAGTGGCTCTGTTCCCTGTGGGTGTGTGCTGGACAGCGGGAGATGTGGGAGGTGGGGGAGGTAGTGCTTATGCTATTTGGATCTCCTTCCCTAATGGCAGTCCTGCGGGCAGGTTGCATATGACTTGGGCTGAGCCTGGAAGGGGGTCTGGATCTCCATCTCAGTCAGGGAGAAGTTGTTAAAGAAACTGAGAGTTGCTGCACTGGAAGAGGTGCTGAAGTGGAGGGGGGTTAGCTGTGAGAAGTGAAAGTAGCCAGCAGGTCCCTGACTTTGATGACCACAAATTCTGTGCCCATAGTGTATTTACGGAGTGGAGAAAATCCACTTCTCCTCTAGATGACAATCATCTGGACAAGGGTGCACTCTTCAGCAAAGCCTTATTGGAAAGCTTTACTCCACTCTAACACATAATAGACATGTAGCCAATTGCAACACAGTTTTTTTTCATATCCTGGAGTTGGTTACACCCTACTTCACAAACTCATGCTTTCCCCAGTTAAGGCTTCTTTTCACTAGGGGAGGGGACTCCAGGGGCCTTTATTAACATTGTAAATTAGATCATCACGACTGTTTGTCCTAGCAAAGGGTTAAATACCTGAAGATATTGTATGTTAATGCACTTAAAAGAAAAACTTCAGTCCTTCAGTCTGTCTCCCTATCTGCATACTACCATCTATGCTAACCACTTAAATCTGCCTGTAGTGTCATATGAATAGCCCTGCTCCAAAGAAACAACTAGAAAGGTTTGAAATAATAAAAAATATATATATTTAGGTATGCTGTGTAAATGGGAACACATAACAAACATATAGTGGGATTTTTTCAAATCTTAATGTGAAAGTGGACGCTGTAAGCCGGCTATCAGCAAAAGTTGCTATATTTCCTAGCAACTGCAGTGAGCCTCACTGTCTGTGCACGGCAGACACTTTATGCATTTGTTAGAGTAATCCATGGTTTTGCACCAAGCCTTTAAAATTTGGGTCCTCAGCAGCTGGGAATACACCAACCAGGTTCCATAGCACTCCCCCACGCACCACTCAAGCCCAGGGAGGGCTGCTTGCAATGTACATGCTTTATTTTCTATTTACTGATGTATTAAGCGGCTTGCACAAGATCAGATCTGAGGAGATTGTGTTACTCATCTTAAATTCTTCTGAATAGACACGTTCTGGATACAGTATGTGATACTGCAGCTTCATGCAATAGTGTCCCTTGATTTTATGTATACATTAATACTCATAAGTAAATATCTTTGAAAATTAGAAAAGTTATGAATTTGTAACTTTCAAATAGTTTGATATGGTTAAATATATCAGCTAGACATGTTCAGCCCACAGAGAATCATACAAATCATGAACTAGATTTAATTGGATTCCTTATTTCTTTGCTTCTCTTCAGATAAGACAGATCTGTTTAACATATTAAAGCAAATGCAAATTTGGAAAATTAAAAAAGCCTTCCTAACATTTTACTGCAAAGTGTTTAGGTAAATCTATGGGCTATGGAACCAACTATAAACATTCCAGAAAATTCAAAAAAAAGAGTGTTTGAAGACACTCATTAGAAACCTATCTTCCACCCATGCGACAAATGGTGCAACTTGCAACAGATTCATGTGCATGCCGGGAAAAACCTTTAAATAACAAGGAAAAAGTCCAGTCACAGTGCATTTAATACAGTAGCAGCTAGCATATATGATGATATACAGAACAGTTAGAAGAACAAACAAAGAAACACAGCACTTCCACATAAAAAAAAACACATAAAATAAATGTTCCAATTATGTAGCTCAATAACATACAATGTGCCCATGAAATAACAGCCTCATTCCCTGTGAGGAAATCTTCAGACATGAAAATTGTGACTTCTTCTGTAGAGCTTACAGAAATAACTCACCAGACTTATGTGCTGGGGTCTAATCAGAGGTCAAACGCCCTTATTGTAACAGACTTACCCGTCCGTCGCTCCGGGATCGGCGCAGGGTTCCACCGCATCATCAGCAGTGTCATCCGGCCCGTCCTCCACTGGCACCTTAAGACAGTGGAGGAGACAAAATTGACTTTTACTTTGAGTCTCCACCGGGTGTTACTGGTGCATCTCTCTATACATCATCCTGGACAATCTTCATTGTATGGGCTCTATCACACACCAAATGAGATTGCTAGCCCCCTGCTATGGACTCTGAACCAAGTCTACCTGGAGAAAGATCCTGTTTACAAAGTGACTGCCTGTGAAACACTTCTAAAATGCAAGCACTTGTTATCTGATTCTGTTATCAAAGTGACTGCCTGTGAAACACTTCCCAAAACACATGTACTTATCTGATTTTGTTATCAGAGCGACTACCTGTGAAACACTTGCCGAACACAAGTACTTACTATCTGATTATAAACCCGAGTAGAGCTCTGAACAGTTTGAACTGTACTGATACATACTATTGCTGATCTTAAAGAGGAACCTCTCCATAACATATCTGTACCTGTGATCCTTGCACTCAGGGGACCCGGGGTGTTACACTTATAGATTGTCCACCCAAAGTGGACTGACCAAGGCACCCTGCTTGCTCACAAACAAACATCCACTGTATCATAAAAAGAAAAGCCTAAAATAGTGCAAATGCCACATGGACCAGTTGCAAGTCACAAATAAACTTGTTTACTATAACTGCTGTAAAACTAAGTCCCAAAACATAATGAAAGCTGGTACATAAAATGTATGCACAGACCATATGCTATTGTACAGAGCAAAAAACCTACTTACTCCAAAATTAAATAGGTCTTATTTTTCTTAACAATATTGCAGTATTTATTTTTGTTGCAACCAGAGTGACACAATGGAGATGTGTCATACTTGAATGTGTTGCACTTGAGAGAAACGGTATGGAATCTGTTGCAAGCCTTTCATGACTTTAGCACAGAATTTTGTAAAAATTCCATACTGCAATAAAGGGTTGCAGCTGCTTTATTAAGTATGATTCTTTTTACAAACATATTGTAAACCTAAAGAAAGTAGTTAACACTATCCTTCTTTTCTTTGGCCTCATGTACAGGTGTACACAGAGCCAAATAAGTTAATAATCAACATAGCTTTTTTCTATAGCGCATTTACAGAAAAGCTTCCTAAATTCTCTATGTTGCACATGGTGCATCAGGTCTATTAGTTTACATTGCTTCCTCCCTGGAGTGGAGTAAGCAGAACATGGCCTGGAGTCACGCAGGTGCTGAATGCCCTTCTACATCCAGCACTTGTGTGCACAAACCCTTAGTAACAGTGCCAGTTTGACTTCATTTGAGGTCTAAAAATAAATAAAACAATTTAATCTCATAACATATTATGGTGATTTTCAAAAATCTGTAATATTTAAAAGCCATTCAAATCTTATTATGCAGTTTTGACTGAAGACTATTGTTTAAATCAATCAATTTGTATGCAGGATAAAATAACTTTGGAAATGTCTGTGCTGAATTATATTATAATGTGTCCAAGATTTCTGGTAGTTTCCTTTAGTTCATTTTACTCTGTTCACCCGTCTGTGCTTTTTTTTCCAGTTTGGAGGCAGCAGCAAAATTAATTGAGGTTTATCATAATCCAGGCACAAAACAAACTAGATTTCATTACCTGGAAATAGGTTGGCTAAGACTTCTTTATGTCCATTTGTGGAGGCTTTGTCTGGAAAGAAAAATGTTTTAATTTTATTTTGTTTCCTGTACACAATTGGAAAGGAGAAAGATGAATATGAAATAGGTGCAGAGAATACGCTAACAGTTAATTGATATTGATACATCCCTGCTCAGCAGCATAGCATAAAATAAAATTAAATTCACAAGAGCATAAAAAGACCTGCAAATGCATTAGCATAAGCAACACAGAGGAACCAGAATGATCAACTTTCATTATTTTCTCATTTTTCTCTGTTGTGCCCAATCAGTATTGTTCTCTTTTTTTATATTTATTCTGTCATTTGATTCAGTTTCATAATTTAACTGCAAGTCTACCTATGCTCTCTTTTCTGACCTTGCCTGAGACGAAATCTGTTAGCAAGTTTTCAGTGTTATATTGCTGAGGAAAAAAACTCCCAAGAATTATTTATGTATGGTTTCCAATCTGCATTAAAAAAATAATTGGAAAACAATATGCACATACAGTCAAAACATATTAATCAATTCCAAAGTTACTTTAAAAAGTTACTTAAGTTTGTAAATGAATCGCAAGCGCATATTTTGTGTTCATGGAACTCTGTTGTTTATTAGTAAAGTAAATCCTTTACATTTTAGTATTGAATATTAAAATAATAAATGAGTTGATAATGCAAAGAAGGCATAAATGTAGCCAATATTAAATAAATAATACAAATACCTTTTTAGAGACCCTTCAATGGACAGCATGTTATAATGTGTATTTTGTGATTACAGTGAGCAGTTAGGCCACAACCTATCTGCAGCCCTAGCGCCCATTCTAAGGGGTCTATTCACTAAGCTGCCGTAGGCAGCCGAGTGACTCACCGACCCCAAGCGAAGTGAGCCGAACGCTGTTCGGCTATTCACTTCAGGCTGGTACGGCTGATTCCAGCAGTACATCGGGTGGCTTCGGGTCAGCCGAACATGTTCGGCCGACCCGAAGTGCAGAAGGAGTTCAACTCAGCCGATCCAACAACTGGATCGGCTAAGTCGAACCTCCGGCAGGCTACTCGCTGCTGTTCGGTCTATTCTTATAGATGCCGAACAGCAGTGAGTAAATAGCCGAATTCCATTGAGCGGAATTTGGCTCGGCTGTTCTGCTCTGTACCTCTGTGCGACTGAGCAGAACAGAAAAATAGTTAAAGTAGGGGAAAAAAAATAGAAAATGATTGTGCGGAGCTAGCATTGACAGCTAGCTCCACCCAACTGTTTTCTATTGGCCTGGCGGTTCTGCTGTCGTCAAAAAAAATCCCCATAGGAAAGCATAGCTAGATTTTACTTTGCAATAGCAAACTAGTTATTGCACCCGCCCTCTGCTGCTGTCAATCACCAGACGGGGACCTGATGGAGAACTGCAGGTCCCCCTCTGCTGATTGACAGCAGCAGTGGGCAGGTGTAATAGCTAGTTTGCTATTGGCTATTGAAAATTGAAATAGCCAATAGGAATCTAGCTATTCTTTCCTATGGGGATTTACTTTTTCTTCAGACGGCAGCCAACGGCTGCCGTCAGAAGTAAAAAATAAAAAGAAGAAAAAAACGAGCAGGGATAGGTTTACTCTGCTCGGTCAAGCAGAGTGAACCTTTCTGTGAGAAAGTGTTTCTCTTCCAGGCGGCTGGGAGCCTATTAAACTCCCAGAGCATCCGGGGGAGGAATGACAGATGCGTTCCTGTTTACCAGGTAACCAGAAGCGACATCTGTCATTACACACTGAGAACACAGAAAGGCCGCTCTCAGTGTGTAATGACAGTGTCCCTGGTTAGCTGGTAACCAGGGACGCTGATCTCTCAGCAAGTGGCCGGAGCCAACAGTGAGATGTCGGCCAGCTTCGCCTTTCACCTCTGCACAGTCGAGTCGGTGCATATGCCTTCGCTCGGCTGACTAAGGGAGCTGTACGGGCTATAGTGAATAGCCCGTACAGCAGCCCTTCGGTTCTACTGAACCAAAGGGGTCCTGGGGCCAAAGCTAGCCGAAGGATCAGCCAAAGCTACAGCTTGATCCTTCAGCAGCTTAGTGAATAGAACCCTGAGTGTCCACTTACCTCTGAGTGGTCTTAAGCTCATAGGGGCTGTTTTATAAAAGTATTTGCAGAGTACAGGGATGAACTTCAGGGGGGGAAATGAGTATATGCATGGATAAGCGTTTATTTTAATGAATTTTTAGAGGAATCCCAATGAGATAATAATGAGATCTGAGGACACGAAACTGAGTGGGGATACGGGAGTAGTCATGTTGCACACCATGCTATCCTCCTTTTTACAGAATTCTTAAAGTGATACCAAACTCAGGAGTTAAACCTTAAAAATGCACTCAAGTACCTTAACTATTACTAAAAATGTATTGTAAAAATGTATTGTATTTGTGTACCAATCAGCTGAAGAATCCTCTAATCATTGTCCTTCCTTCTGACTGGTGGCTACTTTTGTTCCTCATGGTCTTTGGTGTTGTAAAGTAGTCACTGCTCCAAGCTCACTTCCATGATGGACTACAATTTCACGTTTAGCTTACTAATTTATATTGAGATTATAGTCCATCAGCGGATTTTAAAAATAAACACTCATCACCTGGTCTCTAGAAATATCTGACCCAGAACACTGCTCTCTGTTACAATTGGATGACACACAAGTCAAAATAGTGGTGTAATATGTTCCAAATTCTCAGTAAATGTCCTTCACTCACTTATTTCACCTTTATCAATATACACATACAAGACACGCTCTTACTTTGAGGGGACTCTAACATTACCTTTCAGTACTAGATATAAGGCTTCTCTCCTATTCCCCCACACAGTTGCCACCTAACACCTCTTCACAGGTGCTTTGCAACCTTCTCCTGCAGGATTCTATGGCCAATTGCTGGAGAGAACAGAAGTCAATAAAACAGGATTATACTAATTTCTCTCATCCTCATTTTAACTTGATTGATTCTGGTTGATTCTCCAGAATCAACCATATCTCCATAATGTGTTACCACAATGCCCTAGTGTAGTGGTGGTGCACCTTGGCACTCCAGCTGTTCCAAAACTACAAATCCCAACATGCACCTGCCTCTGGGAGTTATGTCTGTGGCTGTCAGAGCCTTGCAATGCCTCATGGGACTTGTAGTTCCAAAACAGCTGGAGTGCCAAGGTTCGCCACCACTGCCCTAGTGTAAATAGACCCTCACTTACTGTCAATGCCTAGAAAGTGATGGAGGAATCTTCCTTACACTGACCACCAGTGTCTTGGAAGGGGGAATTCTTCCTAACTCTGATGCAGATACTTCTAGGGGTATTCTTCCTTTCAAAGACATTGATTATGGTGAATTCTACCACCCACTGACCAGTCATTTTTTTGCTTTCACTGACCACCTCGGTCTTGTTTTTTTCCTCCCACTGACTGCTGATGTCAATATTTTTGCCTCCCACTGGACCACAAATTCCTTATCTTTGCACAACAACGCTGACTCATTGAAATAAAAAAAAAACACCCGCCGACCGTTCCGCACCCGATGAACTCCTGCTGCAAACTGACCGGTTTGAAAGGTGTCTGCCAAATGTAAACAAATAGGCGGAGCTAGCGGTGAAATCACGGCCAACTCCGCCAATTTGTTTTCATTCAGCCAGGACCTGCAAGAAGCGATTTGACAGATGCTGGCAGAATGTAAACAGTTAGGCGGAGCTAGTGGTGATGTCACTGATAGCTCCCCTCATTTTTTTACATTCAGCCGCCATCTGTCAAAGCTCTTTCACCATCAGTCATGCGGGAACTATAGTTTAACTGTTGGGTGGAGATCACTCTGACAGTTCTGGCTTCTTTCAGTGTTGGGTGCTAGAATACCCTCCTGGACCACTGTGCATATTGCTGGTAGCTGCACTGGGGCACTTTCTAAGTGGCTGCATTCAGTATGTACTCCCACCCCTGAGTATGCCACTGCCGCTGAGGACATCACTGAGGACATTTGTTTGTCAGGAACAGCTCCCTCAAAATGGGGACTGTCCCTGGAAACAGGGATGGATGGCAACCATAGTCTTCAAGATCATTCTAACAGGAAAACTGTTGTATATTGCAAGCTCTTTTGGATGGATGCTAGGTATGTTGGCGATTGCTCGCTTCTGTCCTCTCTTCACACCGGCCGCTGCAGCTACAAAGCGGCAGAGAAGGAGAAGAGAGAACAGAAGTGAACGATCGCTGCGGCGGTAGTGTCCCATCTCTGGTCCCGCCGGTGGCGCACCTCCAATGACATTCAGTTCTATCTTCTGCAGCTCTCGCACTGACCTCAGCGCTGTGCGTCACACTGACCTCTGCGCTGTGCGTCACACTGACCTCTGCGCTGTGTGTCACTCTGACTTCTGCACTCTGCATTACATTACTGACCTCTGTACTGCTGACTTCTGTACTGTGCATCACACCGAAGGCCGGAGCAGGGTAGGGGTTAGGTGGGGCAACTGGTGGCGAGTAACTTTTAAGACCTGGCTAGTAGCTCAGTACTTGAAATTTTGAGCCCTGTAAAAAACGCACATCTCATTATGTCTGTTTCTATATGTCTATCAAGTGTTCTTCTTTTGTTGCTTATAAATGCACCAATTGGTTTTTGTATATTTAGTTTGTCAATGAGCATTACCAACTTGCGGTAAAATAGAATAGCACAGCTGAAGCTATATACCTGCAACAATGCTGTAGAAATTTTAAAATTTAAAATGTTTTATGAATATTTTATTAGAGCATTAAAAAAAGAAGTGTGACATATGAAAATTCTTCACTTCTAAACATCCACCATAAACTAAAAATTAAATTAAAAAGAGCACTTTTCTTTCTGTTACATTTCACAAACTCTTAAAATGGTTGGTAAGAAAAAAAAATTATATATTTAGTGGATAGCAGTGTCAAAATAAAATGCAATTTGTATTCAATACAAGCAGGCAAGGAAAAGTACATTTAGAAATAGTTCTGAAAATAATTGGATTCAAACTGTTCAAACTATGAGGGATTCTTCCTCTAGCATCTAGTTCCATTTTTTGTTGCCATAGATTTCGCTATTGTTCCACTACTAAAACTCTCAAATGCACAAAGTATTTTAGGTATGGGTTTTAAATAAAGCAAAAGCTGTGCATTTATAACTTATTCATACAATGGTCTGTGTTTTTTTTTCTATTTACTGGAATTCATTATAACAGGTATAAATTGAACCATTAAAAAAACAGAATGCAAGAAAAAAAAATCTCCATGAAAGCATCTTTTTTTACCTCCCTTTCAGTAGCTGCCTGAGGACATTCTTAAAACTACTCATTTGTCAAGAACAATTAGGACATGCCCATCAAACAATTGTCCTTGTCTTGTGTATATATCCTGTTTTTAAAATCCATAGTATGTAGTGTTTTCAGGATAAAGTGTTGAAAAATAAATATTTTTATAAATAGAATCTATTGCGAATAAATTAAATGCATGAAAGTGAAGGGAAAAAAGCTCTGCCTTAGGTCAATAAATACTGTGCTGCAATTTTTTTGTAGTTAAGGCATTTTTTCAACTTCCCTCTGCTTAATTTCCCTAAAATACTATACACTAGCCATTTGTATAGGTGAAATCAATAAAGGTATCAAGCTAATTGCCCATGGACATAATATCTCAAGGAGACAGTCCTGATGCTGCTGCAACTTATTCTATTTTCTCCATTGAGGAACATCAGAAAAACCTGGTTTCCTTCAGAGAATCCCAAGGGGTAAAATCTTGTATTCCTTACAAGAGGCAACCAATTAGGCTCAGTTCCCCAATCTCCCTCTCTCTTCTCTTCTAGGCCATGTTTACACTTTGCATAGTGTGAACACAATTGAGCATTCATGTGCATTTATTTGCATTTTTCCCACATTTGGCGCACGCCAGCCCATTCCACAAATGGGCTGAACATGCACAACAAACACAGGAAAGTAGTTAATGCAACATTTTCAGCTGCGAGAGTCCAGGTTTTTTTCTGTGCTTTGGTGCATGTTTGACACGTTTCCACACACAGGAAAAAATAAACATTTTAAGGGCTGCATTTGGGGTGCCATTAGCAAGTTATGGGCACTGAAAGTCTGTTGCACATTTTTGACACATGACACAACTTGAAGGTGTGAACTGGGACTTACAGTGTGAATGCAGGTCTGACAATACACTGATTTTAAACCCAGTTATTTTCTTGTTGTTGTATCTCAATCCAGAAAGTGGTACAGTAGCTATGACAGAAATCTGCTTCACCAGCTCTTTCTCTGGCTATAGCAGCCAGAGAAATGACAGTTAAAGGCGGAAGTGATGTAATACACATCACATCCACCTTCAAGCATTGGAGGAGAAATTAGCAGTGGGGGAATGCTGATCTCTCCTCTGTTCTCACTGCAGGTAGCTACAGTGCAGTACCAGGCATGCAGGGGAGACAACAGAGCACTGGATAACCTGCAGCGGTGGTGGAGGGGGGGAGAGGTGGAAGGGTAGGAGCGGAGGGGGCAGCTGCACATAGTTTATCACACAAGCAATCAGGCCGCTATAGAGGGGCCTGAATGCTTATATATCACAGCCAGTACCGGCTCTTAAAATAATTTTACTGGATTCTGCTCACGAGCAGACAAAAAATTGCGTAAATGTACATCCACCCACCGGGAAGCATCCAACGTCCACCCATGTATTTACAACGGGCAGACAGTAAAAGGATTGAAGACCCTTACTTTTCCAACTAAACAAACTGGTGTGGATCCAATGTTCTCTCGTTGACCAGAAATGGTCATGACTATATTTAATCAATGACTTCAGTCAGGATCCTTGCCTTGTTTGTAAACAAACATCAGTTGGAGGTTTAGGTGAGTAAACTGGACGAGTATGCCAGTTTATGACCATTTGCTGAACTGTGAACTGGCTGGTTTGGGTTAAAATCATGTTCAACTCAAATCCTAAATTCATCCCTATTTTGGAAACATCTGTGAGCATGTGCATTATCAAACTAACCTTAATAGAAGTGTTACTGTCACAGCTGACTCCTGAAACCTGAATGTCTCAAGCACTGCTTGGGACAGGCTGTCAATGGCCAGAGGATTTACCCTCAGACAGTTCACCTTCACTAATGGAAGACTGATTTGGTATGTGATCTGTACATAGTGGATGACCCTGGGGACAGATGAGTCAAGTCACAGCTTATGACAGCTCCTGTAGGCCAGATGTATGCCCATAGTGCTGTTTAGTAATAGGGAAGAGGTTTGTGTTTGCCATTATTACAGGTTCAAGGTGAATCTTCCATGTTCACTTTTCACGGACCGAGTGAAATAATGCAGGAATTTGCATTAGTAGCCATACTGCATTGCCTGTCCTTGTCCACACACTACAGTAATAACAGGCTGGATGTTTTTTCACAGGACATATTTCCTAATTGTTGATGGATGCAATTGATTTTTCACAGGCCTTTTTTTTTTTTTAAGTGAACCTTCTATTTAAAAAAACCCTACCTATCAAAGATAAAAGGCACACAAAAAATACTTACCTTGGCCTCAGCTTCCAAAGCTGCTGGGTGGTGCGGGTGATGTCACTGAGCCTCACCGCTGCCTCCTGTTAGACAGCTTGTTTACTTACCTAACTGCTGATGGCCCTCATTTTCTGCCTTACATCTCTAGGGATAGCTGGGCACTTGAAATCCAATGAGAGTATTGGAATGAAGTATCCCGGGATTGTAAATATTTTTTCTTTTTTTAATCAACAAATTTAATTTTAAATAATTTTGCAGGCAGTTTGACT